>NC_068456.1:11540639-11558139 GCF_023373465.1 Oncorhynchus keta
TTTGACCCTATGCATGTAACCCTATACATTTGACCCTATTTTGGCTCAAATACATGTAATGCCCGACAATTTTCCAGAAATTCCCAGCTATTATATCAAGTCTACAGGGTGGCCAAAGTGGTTCCTAATTCGGCTTTTTAAAATTATTCTTTACGTATTAATCAATGAAGAATTTTTTGGGCTCCACCATGTCAAAACTTTCCCAGCGGGTCAGAAGTTTACATACACTCAATTAGTATTTGGTACCATTGCCTTTGAATTGTCTAACTTGGGTCAAATGTTTCGGGTAGCCTTCCACAAGCTTCCCGCAATAAGTTGGGTGAATTTTGGCCCATTCCTCCTGACAGAGCTAGTGTAACTGAGTCAGGTTTGTAGGCCTCTTTGCTCGCACAAGCTTATTCAGTTCAGCCTAAAAATTCCTATGGGATTGAGGTCAGGGCTTTGTGATGGCCACTCCAATACCTTGACTTTGTTGTCCTTAAGCCATTTTACCACAACTTTGGAAGTATGCTTGATGTCTTGAGATGTTGCTTCAATATATCCACATAATTTTCCATCCTCATGATGCCATCTATTTTGTGAAGTGCACCAGTCCCTCCTGCAGCAAAGCACCCCCACAACATGATGCTGCCACCCCCGTGCTTCACGGTTGGGATGGTGTTCTTCGGCTTGCAAGCCTCCTCCTTTTTCCTCCAAACATAACGATGGCCATTATGACCAAACAGTTATTTTTTGTTTCATCAGACCAGAGGACATTTCTCCAAAAAGTATGAGTACCATAGTCTGGCTTTTTTATGGCGGTTTTGGAGCAGTGGCTTCTTCCTTGCCGAGCGGCCTTTCAGGTTATGTCGATATAGGACTCATTTTAATGTGGATATAGATATTTATGTACCTGTTTCCTCCAGCACCTTCACAAGGTCCTTTGCTGTTGTTCTGGGATTGATTTGCACTTTTTGCACCAAAGTACGTTCATCTCTAGGAGACAGAACGCATCTCCTTCCTGAGGCGTATGATGGCTGGTGGGTCCCATGGTGCTTATACTTGCATACTATTGCTTGTACAGATGAACGTGGTACCTTCAGGCTTTTGGAAATTGCTCCCAAGGATGAACCAGACTTGTGGAGGTCTACTTTTTTTTCTGAGGTCTTGTCGGATTTCTTTTGATTTTCCCATGATGTCAAGCAAAGAGGCACTGAGTTTGAATGTAGGCCTTGAAATACACCCACAGCTACACCTCCAATTGACTCAAATGATGTCAATTAGCCTATCAGAAGCTTCTAAAGCCATTACGTCATTTTCTGGAATTTTCCAAGCTGTTTAAAGGCACAGTCAACTTAGTGTATGTAGACTTCTGACCCACTGGAATTGTGATACAGTGAATTAAAAATGAAATAATCTGTCTGTAAACAATTGTTGGAAAAGGTACTTGTGTCATGCACAAAGTAGTTGTCCTAACCAACTTGCCAAAACTATAGTTTGTTAACAAGAAATGTGTGGAGTGGTTGAAAAACTTGTTTTAATTACCCCAACCTAAGTGTACGTAAACCTCCGACTTCAACTGTATATAATTGAAATTGAGATGCTGAGTAAAAAAAAAGAGCATATACTCAACTTCATGAAAAACGAGTTATCCCATCTCAAGAAGACAAAGATTTTTAAAAGTCAATTAAATCATGAAAAAACATTGGGCACTAGGCTGTTTTTATTATTATTTCATTTATTTTTAGGATTTTTTTGGTTGAGGAATTTACAGGTACAAAATCTATTTGAATTCATATCTTCAGTTTATATATCATGTACCAGTGGGCTGCCACTCAAAAGAAAAACAAAAGTAACAAATACATACAGAGAAATTAGTATATTGATCAAACAGCATAAAAGTTTGTGAGCATAAAAGTTTTTTAACAAACCCGCTTTGATCTTGAGACAGGGCGACAACATTTTGGAAAATAGTTTCATATCTGTGTTTTTCAAAGACAGGGAGTGATAGTGAGAAAACTGGGTGCTATCCATACAACTTTTCTTATAAAAGTGAAATATTAGTGCTGTATTCTTACAAATTAACCTTTATAAATGGCTGTGTTAATCATTTCGAGCAACACTGTACCTAATTAATTCCAAAATGTCAAAACGACCACAGGACGAATACCATCCTATCCCAACTTTGTCAACACAATTAAAAAAACAGGGCTTTACATTGATGCTGAAAACTTTGAGCATTTTGGAGGGTTAGTGGATTAAAATCCTCCTAAAAGTCACATAGGACGCACAAAGGGAAATGTTAAAATGCTGAATTGATGCATTTTAGCAAGTCTTAATTCATATTGAAAATCTGATTTATTGAGTTCTCCATGTGGTCTACCTTAAACTTCTTATGGCTGGGGGCAGTATTGAGTAGCTTGGATGAATAAGGTGCCCAGAGGTGCCCAGAGTAAACTGCCTCCTCAGTCCCAGTTGCTAACATATGCATATTATATTTGGATAGAAAACACTCTGAATTTTCTAAAACTGTTTGAATGGTGTCTGTGAGTATAACATAACTCACATGGCAGGCAAAAACCTGAGAAAAAATCCAACCAGGAAGTGGGAAATCTGAGGTTGACAGGCTAGAGTCTCCCGCCTGTCCAGAGCTGCTAGTCTCCCGCCTGTCCAGGGCTGCTAGAGTCTCCCGCCTGTCCAGAGCTGCTAGAGTCTCCCGCCGGTCCAGAGCTGCTAGAGTCTCCCGCCTGTCCAGAGCTGCTAGAGTCTCCCGCCTGTCCAAAGCTGCTAGTCTCCCGCCTGTCCAGAGCTGCTAGAGTCTCCCGCCTGTCCAGAGCTGCTAGAGTCTCCCGCCTGTCCAGCGCTGCTAGTCTCCCGCCTGTCCAGAGCTGCTAGAGTCTCCCGCCTGTCCAGAGCTGCTAGAGTCTCCCGCCTGTCCAGAGCTGCTAGAGTCTCCCGCCTGTCCAGAGCCGCCAGTCTGCAAGGAGCCGCCAGAGCCGCCAGTCTGCCAGGAGCCACCAGAGCCGCCAGTCTGCCAGGAGCCGCCAGTCATCCAGGAGCCGCCAGAGCCGCCAGTCAGCCAGGATCCGCCAGAGCCGCCAGTCAGCCAGGATCCGCCAGAGCCGCCAGGATCCGCCAGAGCCGCCAGTCAGCCAGGATCCGCCAGAGCCGCCAAATCAAATCAAATCAAATTTTATTTGTCACATACACATGGTTAGCAGATGTTAATGCGAGTGTAGTGAAATGCTTGTGCTTCTAGTTCCGACAATGCAGTAATAACCAACAAGTAATCTAACTAACAATTCCCAAACTACTGTCTTATACACAGTGTAAGGGGATAAAGAATATGTACATGAAGATATATGAATGAGTGATGGTACAGAGCAGCATAGGCAAGATACAGTAGATGGTATTGAGTACAGTATATACATATGAGATGAGTATGTAAACAAAGTGGCATAGTTAAAGTGGCTAGTGATACATGTATTACATAAGGATGCAGTAGATGATATAGAGTACAGTATATACGTATACATATGAGATGAATAATGTAGGGTATGTAAACATTATATTAGGTAGCATTGTTTAAAGTGGCTAGTGATATATTTTACATCATTTCCCATCAATTCCCATTATTAAAGTAGCTGGAGTTGAGTCAGTGTGTTGGCAGCAGCCACTCAATGCTAGTGGTGGCTGTTTAACAGTCTGATGGCCTTGAGATAGAAGCTGTTTTTCAGTCTCTCGGTCCCAGCTTTGATGCACCTGTACTGTCCGGAGCTGCCCTTCAGTCCGGAGCTGCCCTTCAGTCCGGAGCTGCCCCTCAGTCCGGAGCTGCCCCTCAGTCCGGAGCTGCCCCTCACTCCAGTGAGGCCATTTAGTAGGGTTGCCAATCCTAGGTCGGCGGCGAGGGTCACCGTTCCTAGGATGCCACAAAAGCGGACTAAGACTATGGTGGAGTGGGGTTCACGTCCCGCACCAGAGCCGCCACCGTGGACAGACGCCCACCCAGACCCTCCCATATGGGTTTAGGTGTGCGGCCGGGAGTCCGCACCTTTGGGGGTACTGTCACGCCCTGGCCTTAGTTATCTTTGTTTTCTTTATTATTTTGGTTAGGCCAGGGTGTGACATGGGTGATGTATGGTTTTTGTCTCATCTAGGGTGTTTGTACTGTCAAGGGGTTTTGTAGATTTATGGGGTTGTGTTCATTCTAGGTGTTTATGTAAGTCTATGGTTGCCTGGATTGGTTCTCAATCAGAGGTAGGTGTTTATCGTTGTCTCTGATTGGGAACCATATTTAGGCAGCCATGTTCTTTAGGTATTTTGTGGGTGATTGTTTCCTGTGTCAGTGTTTGTGCCACACGGGACTGTTTCATTGCCAGTTCACTTTATTATTTTGTATTTGTGTTCATGTTTAGTTTTTCTTATTAAAAACCATGGACACCTACCACGCTGCGTATTGGTCCGATCCTTGTTTCACCTCTTCAAAGGAAGAGGAGGAAATCTGCCGTGACAATGGCGGGTCTCTGTATGGCTGGTTTGGGCTCTGAGTGCCGTACTCAGATTATAGCATGGTGTGATTTTGCTGTAAGGTTTAAAAAAAATCTGACACAGCGGGTGCATTAAGGAGAAGTTTATCTAAAGTTCCATGTATAATAGTTGTATCTTTTATCAATGTTTATTATGAGTATTTCTGTGAATTGATGTGGCTCTCTGCAAAATTACCGGATGTTTTTGGAACTACTGAACATAACACGCCAATGTATAGAGATTGTTTTATATAAATATGAACTTTATCGAACAAAACATATGTATTGTGTAACATGAAGTCCTATGAGTGTCATCTTATGAAGATCATCAAAGGTTAGTGATTAATTTGATCTCTATTTCTGATTTTTGTGACTCCTCTCTTTGGCTGGAAAAATGGCTGTGTTTTTCTGACTTGGCTCTGACCTAACATAATAATATGTGGTGCATTCGCCATAAACCTTATTTGAAATTGGACACTGTGGTGGGATTAACAAGAGGTGTATCTTTAAAATGGCGTGAAATACTTCTATGTTTGAGGAATTTTAATTATGGGATTTCTGTTTTGAATTTGGCGCCCTGCATTTTCACTGGCTGTTGTCATATCGATCCCGTTAATGGGATTTCAGCCCTAAAAAGTTTTAAAGGGCACTTCATTTCATATAATAGGCTTGGTGCATCATTTCTACTTAACATATCACAGGGACGCAAAAGACACTAATTTCATGGAACGACCCAGTCCACGTTAAGTTCTGCCCATTGGACATTGATTGCAATGCTCTTGTTTGTTTATTTGTCATATGCACATGAAAGACATAGTCACCACATTTATCATGTTTGTAGTCATTTTTGTAGTGATTTAAATGCATGTTAGTGCTTTTGGTATGTATCAAGTACAATAAAAATGCATTTTGACCAAATATATTGTAGCGGCGGGAACATATTAGAAGACTTGGATACGTGGCTTGTTGGGGGGGCGTGGCTTTTTGGCCTCCCATGAGATGGATTGTCATGCCAGTTCATTTCTGTGATGAAAGTTTATACACTGCTAGTTCTGCAGTGTTAATGAGATTAACACAAGTGCAATTGATACTAAGGTTTTAATTTATGTAAATTAGCAGATGGCATTATCCAGAACAACTTACAAGAGCAACTAGGGTTAAGTGCCTTGCTCAAGGGCACAGAGTCAGCCTTGAGCTAGTCAGCTCAGGGATGCAAATCAGCGACCTTTCGGTTACTGGCCCAACGCACTTAACCTTTAGGCTACAAGTTAAGTTGTTAAGACAGTCATAATTTTGCTATAATATGATTTGTCCATATTTTTATATTTGCTGTATGTTGAAATTTACATGTGTTGGAATTTATTTTAAATAACATTTCCAAATACATTTTAAAATATATTTACCAAAGATATTGATAAATATATGTAAAAAAATATTCTAAAATAAATGATTTAATGTTTATGATATACATTTTACATACATTTACAGTGCCTTCGAAAATGTTGTTAAATTACAGCCTTATTCTAAAATATAATTAAATATTTTTTTCCCATAGCAATCTACACACAATACCCCATAATGACAAAGTGCAAACAGGTTTTTAGACATTTTAAAAAATGTAGTAAAAATAAACAAATGAAATACCATATTTACATAAGTATTCAGAGCCTTAGCTATGAGACTCAAAATTGAGCACGGGTGCATCCTGTTTCCAATTATCTTTCGTGAGATGTTTCTAGCTACAACTTGATTGGAGACCACTTGTGGTAATGCAATTGATTGGACATGATTTGGAAAGTCACACACCTGTCTATATAAGGTCCCACAGTTGACAGTGCATGTCAGAGCAAAATGCAAGTCATGAAGTTGAATGAACTGTCCGTAGAGCTCCGAGCCAGGATTGTGTCGAGTCACAGATCTGGGGAATGGTACCAAAACATTTCTGCAGCATTGAAGGTCCCCAATAACATAGTGGCCTTCGTCGTTCTTAAAGGGAATAAGTTTGGAACCACCAAGACACTTCCTAGAGCTGGCCGCCCAGCCAAACGGAGCAATCGGGGGAGAAGGGCCTTGGTCAGGAAGGTGACCAAGAACCCGATGGTCACTCTGACAGAGCTCCAGAGTTCCTCTGTGGAGATGGGAGAACCTTCCAGAAGGACAACCATCTCTGCAGCACTCCACCAATCAGGACTTTATGGTAGAGTGGCCAGACGGAAGCCACTCCTCAGTAAAAAGCACATGACAGCCAGACGCTCAGACCATGAGAATCAAGGTCTGATGAAACGAAGATTGAACTCTTTGGCCTGAATCCGAAGCCTCACGTCTTGAGTAAACCTGGCACCATCCCTACAGTGAAGCATGGTGGTGGTACCATCATGCTGTGGGGGATGTTTTTCAGGGGCAGGGACTGGGAGGCTAGTCAGAATCAAGGCAAAGATTAATTGAGCAAAGCACAGAAGGATCCTTGATGAATACCTGCTCAAGAGCGCTTAGGACGTTAGACTTGGGTGAAGTTTCACCTTCCAACAGGACAATGACCCTAAGCACACAGCCATGACAAAGCAGGAGTGGCTTCGGAACAAGTCTCTGAATGTCTTTGAATGGCCCAGCCAGAGCCTGGACTTGAATCCAATTGAACATCTCTGGAGCGACCTGAAAATAGCTGTGCAGCAATGCTCCCCATCTAACCTAACAGAGCTTGAGAGGATATGCAGAGAAGAATGGGAGAAATTCCCCAAATACAGGTGTGCCAAGCTTGTAGCATCATACCCAAGAAGACTCAAGGCTGTAATCGCTGCCAAAGGTGCTTCAACAAAGTACTGAGTAAAGGGTCTGAATACTTACTGTATGTAAATGTGATATTTATGATTTTTTATATTTTTATAAATTAGCAAACATTTCTAAAAACCTGTTTTTGCTTTGTCATTATGTGATATTGTGTGTAGACTGATGAGGGGGAAAACTATTTAATCCATTTTAGAACAAGGCTGTAACGTAACAAAATGTGGGAAAAGTGAAAGGGTCTGAATACTTTCCGAAGGCAATGTACAAGATGTATAACATGTATATCAACATTTTAAATACATTCCTTAATATATGTTGGAATGTATTTTAAAATATATGACAATGAAAACATTATTTGGACCATTTTATATATTTCCCATGTATCCTAAAAATGTATCTAAAAATATATTTTAAATGTATTTTCTTCCGTTTGGGAATTAAATATACGAAACAAGAATATAAACACAACAATTTCAAACGTTTTACTGAGCTACAGTTCATGGAAGGAAATAAGTCAATTGAAATAAATTCATTCATTCTATGAAAATCAAAAGTAACAGTCAGTATCTGGTGTGGCCACCAGCTGCATTAAGTACTGCAGTTCATCTCCTCCTCATGGATTGCACCATATTTGCCAGTTCTTGCTGTGATATGTTATCCCACTCTTCCACCAAGGCACCTGCAAGTCCCCAGACATTGCTGGCCATGGCAGAACACTGGCATTCCTGTTTAGCAGGAAATCACGCACAGAACGAGCAGTATGGCTGGTGGCATTGTCATGCTGGAGGGTCATGTCAGGATGAGCCTGCAGGAAGGGTACCACATGAGGGAGGAGGATGTCTTCCCTGTAATGCACAGCATTGAGATTGCCTTTAATGACAACAAGCTCAGTCCCGATGATGCTGTGACACACCGCTCCAGACCATGACAGAACCTCCACCTCCAAATCGATCCCGCTCCAGAGTACAGGCCTCAGTGTAACGCTCATTCCTTAGACGATAAACAAAAATCTGACCATCACCCCTGGTGATATAAAACCACAACTTGTCAGTGAAGAGCACTTTTTGCCAGTCCTGTCTGGTCCACCGGCAGTGGGTTTGTGCCCATAGGCAATGTTGTTGCCAGTGATGTCTGGTGAGGACCGGCCTTACAGCAGGCCTACAAGCCCTCAGTCCAGCCTCTCTCAGCCTATTACGGACAGTCTGAGCACTGATGGAGGGATTGTGGGTTCCTGGTGTAACTAGGGCAATTGTTGTTACCATCCTGTACCTGTTCCGCAGGTGTGATGTTCGGATGTACGGATCCTGTGCAGGAGTTGCACCATGTGGTCTGCCACTGCGATGACGATCAGCTGTACGTCCTGTCACCCTGTAGCGATGTTTTAGGCGTCTCACAGTACGGACATTGCAATTTATTGCCCTGGCCATATCTGCAGTCCTCATGCCTCCTTGCAGCATGCCTAAGGCACGTTCACGTAGATGAGCAGGGACCATGGGCATCTTTCTTTTTGTGTTTTTCAGAGTCAGTAGAAAGGCCCCTTTAGTGTCCTAAGTTTTCATAACTGTGACCTTAATTGCCTACCACCTGTAAGCTGTTAGTGTCTTAATGACCTTTCCACAGGTGCATGTTCATTCATTGTTTCTGGTTCATTGAACACGCATGGGAAACAGTGTTTAAACCCTTTACAATGAAGATCTGTGAAGTCATTTGGATTTTTACGAAATATCTTTGAAAGACAGGCTCCTGGAAAAGGTACGTTCCTTTTTGTTCTGAGTTTATTTGCAACATGGAGAGGATATAATAGAAGATACACTAACACTATTTAGAATGTACCAATGCGGTATACAGTGCATTGTTTATAGTTACTTAAATAGCAATGGAGACACTGATAAAACCACCTAATGTCTACGTACACCATCATAACTGAAGCACACACAGAGAGATGGTGCCAGGGGTGGTGATAAAATGGCAGTCGTCTACAGTTTGCCAAACAGCCTTTTTCTTAATTTCTTCCTCAGGCTCTCCACGTTCATAAAGCTCCTACCTAGTCCCCCATCTCCCCTCTTTAGCATATTTATGACAAAGGCGGATGGGACTTTTTGTTTTTTTTATGGTCCCCATCCAGAAACTTAACTTAGTTCTTTGCCTCAAACCATGGCTTGGGCCACTAAGTTAACACTTCAGCCAATAGGATTCTGAATTCGCTCTCACACTTAGCTGTAGCCGTAGCGTCAGCGACAGATGCTGATGAGCATCAGATTGCTATTGGTGTGACTGATACAGACGGGGCTGGGCAGGTGCCCCAGACTGCTGAGTCAGGTCTAAACATACACCCTGTAGTAGCAGACAGCAACCCTACATTACTTGTTTGTGTGTGTGTGTGTGTGTGTGTGTGTGTGTGTGTGTGTGTGTGTGTGTGTGTGTGTGTGTGTGTGTGTGTGTGTGTGTGTGTGTGTGTGTGTGTGTGTGTGTGTGTGTGTGTGTGTGTGTGTGTTGTACACATGTGTAGATTATGTTGATCAAACTTAAATCATTGTTTTGTCATTCCAGGTGTAGCCTGTATCTTAACTTTGTTCATAGTTTTGTATCAGTCAGCAATAAAGTTACCAGCTGGCATAAAATCTATGTTTTTCTGTCTAGCATCCTGATCACTTACCATTAAAAAACACTCTCTCCTAATGCTTCCAAGCCTGTTCTTTCTCCTTGTCTTTACCCATGTCTCACTGGTCTTCTCTTACCCCCATCACTTTGTATGTGTGAACACAGACAAACACACACACACACACATTCCACTGAACTCACAGTGAACTCTGTGTATAAGTACAGCTCTGGAGCCAATTGGAGCGTGGCTGGAGGGCACCATCGCCTCTCCCATTAGGATAATGGGAATCCCTCTCTGGCTCATAATCCACAGAGAGAGAGAGATTGAGAGTGAGAGAGAAAGAGAGGGATGGATGGGGGTTACGGAGGGTGGATGGAAGGGACAGGTAGAGTGTGAAGAATTGGGTTAGAAGAAGAGAAAAAAAAAAGAAATAAACAAGGAAGGAAAGAAAGAAAGCCCAGGGCTAGAGCTATGCAGTATGCACAGTACTCAGGTGTTATGCACAGTACTCAGGTGTTATGCACAGTACTCAGGTGTTAGGTGGGGCAGTATACTGAATGACATTGGGCAGTTAACACAGCTGTGTGTGGTGCAGGCTATGGATGTCTACAGTGCGTGTGCGTGTGTGTGTGTGTGTGCGTAGAGGGTTGTGTGTATGTGTGTGTGTGGTGCAGGCTGTAGACATTTACAATGTGTGTGTGCAGGTGGGGGTGTGTTGGGAGGATGTTAATTTCCAGCATAGGAAAGTGTCCTCAACATCCCAGCGTGATTCATATTAAAACTCAATTGGCCTTCAAATTTAGCCGGACCCCCAAAGTCCCTAACGGTGAGTGGGAAATGGTTGTTAATGGCACAGCAGCCTGCAATCACACAGCTGAAATTGAATCTGACCGTAGAAGCCAATGGGCCAGATACTGTCTGAATGCCTGACCATTACACAGATGACATTCTCTCAGATGGACACTCCCTTTGCTCAGATTGGAGGCACTGGAGGTGTGTGTCTGGCAACCTGGTTTGAGCGTGTGCGCATATGTGAACATTCCTGTGTGTGTGTGTGTGTGTGTGTGTGTGTGTGTGTGTGTGTGTGTGTGTGTGTGTGTGTGTGTGTGTGTGTGTGTGTGTGTGTGTGTGTGTGTGTGTGTGTGTGTGTGTGCGCGCACGTGTGTGTGTGTGGCCAACTTCAATGATGTGTATGTGATGTGTGTCATAAAAAGTGAGATAAAATGTGCGTCCTGCCTGAGGGTAATGTATGCGCTTATGTGTATGTATTGTGTGAGTGTGCCTGCTGCAGTGTGTGTGACTGGCCTGTTAGCAGTAGCACAGTCTGTGTTGTGAGGGATGGTAGCACTGGATGGGAGATGGGAGCCAGAGAGGCTATCACCCTCCTGCTGGCACTGTGCATTCACTTTAACCTCCAGATAATTACCACACAAACTATTTACCGCCACACCAAACTTTACCACCTAGGACATCCACTACTGAACAGTAACACAAACAGGAAACACACAAAAGGTTAACCTACAGTATATTAATAGTTCAACTTAAAGACTCATAATAGCTGATGTAGAATGGCAGTGGAACAGTTGACCCTGACATGCGCCCAGGGCATTATAGAGGAACACAGCGAAGTGAGTGTAGACCATATAGTCTAAGTCAAACTCAAATGAATGTTACCAATATTTTATTTATTTATATTTGACACATTTTTCATTTCTGGTGCAAAACCTATATGGTTCTACACTTCAACAATTCCCGCTTTACACGTATATACTTACATGTACAAATCTTAATGCCCCTTCCCTGTCTTTTCCTCGTCCTCTCCCTCCCTTCCTCTCCTGTTTCCCCTCTTCCCCCTGTATCCATCTCCATGGCAGATGCACAGGGCCCGAGGCAGGTCTTCAGACTACTCTTTGTTACAGTTTCATTCTCTTTCCCCCCACGACAGAAATGAGCTGCCATGCTAAACCCTGTCGACTGTGACAGCCAGTCTCAGCAGTGAGACTCAGTCCACATTGACTGAGCTTCTAATGTTTGTCCCTCCACTGTCACTGTTAAACCTGCCTGTTTTTTCCCCCCCACCTGGATAGTCCAGTTTTAACCTAATTTCTAGCAGACATTAAGAATGAATAGGCTACAAATTATTTTTGCGAACTGCTACAAGAGGGTTGGGGACACACTGTTTGTTCTTCACCAGCTGTTAAGGTGGCACCCGTACCACGATATACTGGTGTGGGCTGAGTGGTTGGTCTCAAACGTGGTTAGAGCTAGCACATGGCTAACACGACGCTAAGGTTTTTTATCATTTATCTTACCAGTGCTACATGCTACCATACTGCTAATGACTGCATCATCAATCACACCAGAGCTATGCTAGCACTTGGCTAATGTATTTATCATTAATCTTATCAGTGCTGTCTTTCCACATCATTTCAGGGCTCCGCCATGATTTCTAGGACTAATTTGATGGTAATGAACCCATCCACACACAGTGCTTGATGAATATAGTGATAAATGGCCTTCTGCTATGTTTTGGACAAGCCGCATCTGATCTCATTAGATGATCTCTTGCCTTCACTCTGTTTACATGCATGTTAACCCGTACGGAGCTCAGTCAAAATACTGTCGTCAATGAAAATGCATAGAATGCCTTGATTCATTGATCACTTGCATGTACCGTCTACTTTAGCAGGTTTTATGGCACTGAGTATGTTTCAGCTGTTTTCTCGCAGAACATGTTGCATTGTTCCTACTTTTACCTCTCATGCAGTCCATATCCCTCTAACCATACAGTATATTGGCATTATATTCAACAATTTCTGGCAGGTGGTCAATTTCTCCTGATTAGTCATTGGTGACATGGCCCGCCCATTCAGCAGTTCCTCTCATAAGTGGTGATCTCTGGGGTGACTGATATACACTTATAGACTGCCTCTAGTCTATACAGAGACATACATACAACCTCTAGTTGATAAGAGACCGCCTCTAGTCTATACAGAGACATAAAGACGACCTCTAGTTGATAAGAGACTTCCTCTAGTCTATACAGAGACATAAAGACGACCTCTAGTTGATAAGAGACCGCCTCTAGTCTATACAGAGACATAAAGACGACCTCTAGTTGATAAGAGACTGCCTCTAGTCTATACAGAGACATACAGACAACCTCTAGTTGATAAGAGACTGCCTCTAGTCTATACAGAGACATACAGACAACCTCTAGTTGATAAGAGACTGCCTCTAGTCTATACAGAGACATACAGACAACCTCTAGTTGATAAGAGACTGCCTCTAGTCTATACAGAGACATACAGACGACCTCTAGTTGATAAGAGACTTCCTCTAGTCTACACAGAGACATACAGACGACCTCTAGTTGATAAGAGACTGCCTCTAGTCTATACAGAGACATACAGACAACCTCTAGTTGATAAGAGACTGCCTCTAGTCTATACAGAGACATACAGACAACCTCTAGTTGATAAGAGACTGCCTCTAGTCTATACAGAGACATACAGACGACCTCTAGTTGATAAGAGACTTCCTCTAGTCTACACAGAGACATACAGACGACCTCTAGTTGATAAGAGACCGCCTCTAGTCTACACAGAGACATACAGACGACCTCTAGTAGATAAGAGACTGCCTCCTGTGTTTATTGTGTGTATTCCATGTTTACCCAATAGCCTGTGGCTTTGGAACATGGAGCAGATCCATTCAATTCCAAACAATTCCCGGCTGGACCTGGAGCGCCCTTCCAACCCTATGGGGTAAATGTAGTCCCACCAGGGGTTAAGGAGTGTATATCAGCCCAGAGTTAGCCCCCTAGCATCCCTGCTGCTGTCTTCTCATTACCCTCATCCTGATCTCCACTACCCTTGACCGCTGCTCCCATATGGGAAGGAAGTCCCCTCCACAGTCAGTCCTGTCTGCCTCTCAGTCTCCACTCAGTACTAGGAGCTATCATAACCCAAAACCAGGGATTCAGACAATAGGTCAATCTATAACGGTGGATTCCCAAACTGCAGATACTCAGACTCTCCGTCTAAAGAGACTCTGATCTCTGATGAGAGGACAACATTCAGAGAGAGACTAGAAAGTGCTGATATCACATACTGTACGCACATACACATTGCTGATGATGGCTTTGGGTGCAGCGCAGCTGTATTCCCAAACCCTCTCAGATTTATGCTCTTGCTCGGCACAGTTATTACAGCCAGAGTTTATTGGGAAACATTATGAGAACTGTCTAACAAATCGCTTATGCTCCCGTAATTGGATTACAACGGCAGTGTGCTCCCACTAGTGAGATTTGGCAGCCAAGACCACACGCACGCCCATACACATACAAACGCACGCAAACACACACCACACACACACACACACTGCGCAGACAAAGTGACCTATATAAATTAACACAAGTATACTGTAGAATGGCACTCAGTATAGCAGTAGAAACCAGCCCACCCAACTAGCCCAGTCCCCACCATCCTTTATGTACTGTGTGTGTGTGTGTGTGTGTGTGTGTGTGTGTGTGTGTGTGTGTGTGTGTGTGTGTGTGTGTGTGTGTGTGTGTGTGTGTGTGTGTGTGTGTGTGTGTGTGTGTGTGAGGCAGACAGACAGACAGACAGACAGACAGACAGACAGACAGACAGGCAGGCAGACAGGCAGGCAGACAAGGATTGCTTCACACAATCCTTGTTTCATACACTTCATTTTGTGGGTGGGTGGAGTTTGGGAGATTAGTGACACCCACTATAGAGACGTTTGACCCTATGCCTCTACCCACTGTGGCAGGGGTTCATTCTCTATGCAAATGAGCAGGGTTATTGTCCTGGGCGTGTGAGTCTTTTGTCAGAGCCAGCTTTGACTGATCACAGCCTGACAGCTCCAATGTGTGTGTGTGTGTGTGCATTGAAATAATCATTATAGATGGGTGTACCCAACAATCAGCAGATTTATTGTGACCCCACCTCCACACACACACACACACACACACACACACACACACACACACACACACACACACACACACACACACACACACACACACACACACACACACACACACACACACACACACACACACACACACACACACACACACACACACACACACACACACAACCCTGCCCAAGTCGAGCAGCTGAGTCTGTCATCACACACAAAGAGGCCATCCACACACACAAAGCAGCCCTCCACACACACACACACACACACACACACACACACACACACACACACACACACACACACACACACACACACACACACACACACACACACACACACACACACACACACACACACACACACACACACACACACACGGCTGCACGCCCCCTTATTCATCATGCTAAAGTTAATTGGTCCGGGCTTTAAACAACTCTCTACCACCGCCTCTTAACACACATTGCCAGTGACTGCTGACCTTAACACAACACAACACACCCTCACGCAAATGCACATACGCACACACAGTACCTATTGATTCACCTAGCTGAACAGAAGACTGGGTGAATTGCAAGCTGGGCTTCCACATTATCAGGACAGAAAGAGCATGGTTCCCACCATTAGTATTTATTATTTTTTTATTTTTTTATTTCACCTTTATTTAACCAGGTAGGCTAGTTGAGAACAAGTTCTCATTTACAACTGCGACCTGGCCAAGATAAAGCATAGCAGTGTGAACAGACAACACAGAGTTACACATGGAGTAAACAATAAACAAGTCAATAACACAGTCGAAAAAAAAGAAAGAGTCTATATACATTGTGTGCAAAAGGCATGAGGAGGTAGGCGAATAATTACAATTTAGCACTGGAGTGATAAATGATCAGATGGTCATGTACAGGTAGAGATATTGGTGTGCAAAAGAGCAGAAAAGTAATGAAATAAAAACAGTATGGGGATGAGGTAGGTAAATTGGGTGGGCTATTTACCGATGGACTATGTACAGCTGCAGCAATCGGTTAGCTGCTCAGATAGCAGATGTTTAAAGTTGGTGAGGGAGATAAAAGTCTCCAACTTCAAGTATGAAATAGAGTAGAAGGCTGGTGATTACAGAGAAGTTCTACTGGGTCAAATAGTACCTACACACTGGGCTTAGACTTCAATTCAACATCTAATCCATGTTGGTTCAACGTCATGTCATTGAAATGACGTGGAAACAACGTTGATTTAACCAGTGTGTGCCCAGTGGGTAGTCTGGTGTATTCTGTACACACACTCAACACTCCCAAAGCCCATTACCTGGCAGGCTGTTGAGACAGGTTGACTGTGTGCTGTTCATGCTTCAGAGAGCAGACCTAAAGGAAGGGGCTGGCAGAGACCCAACCAAACACCAACAGCAACACACACACCGACAGAGTACACACACCACAGACCCAACACTTCAGACCATACACACACTCAACAGGCAACGCCCCACTCAATAAACACTATGACACACAAACACACACACATAAACACAAGCACCTCGCCAGTGAAAGGGCAGTTCAGATCTGTGAGCAATACAAGCTGTGGGTGTTGAGAAGTGTATCAGAGCTCAGTAATGGACACTATTGATTGTGTGTTATTCGCTCTCTGCTTCCTGGGCTGGTGTCTGTGTAAACTGGAGGCTAACATTTGGACTAGGGATCAGGGTTCAGATCTAATCAGTGTTTTCATCTCAGAGCCCAACCTCCATGGTGACCCTGAGGGCCACACACACACACACACACACACACACACACACACACACACACACACACACACACACACACACACACACACACACACACACACACACACACACACACACACACACACACACACACACACACAACTAAGGCCTATCATTTATAGGGTTCTAAGAGGAGAGAAACTGCCCTTTTCTGTTGTCAATCAAAGGACCTGACAAAGAGGAAAACAGCTCTCGGTTTACAGTGGCCACTGCATTATCCGTCTCAAATGCCAATGACTACAGTACATTCAGCATGAATAGGCTGCTACACAACAAAGTTGTAGTTGCCAGGAAAATCATTTGAAACAGTGGAACCTAGACTTTTAAAAGGTTCCTGTCAGCATTTGAAATTGTTGTTGAAAAAGTTGAGTGTATCACATCACTTGCAGCGTGTGTCTATTAATCTATAGGAGACGGAATGTGCTATTTCTCTCTGAGCCTCTGTGGAGAGGGAATAATTAGATGCTATTTCACACTGGTGAAGGGGGTGGGAAGGACCTGATTAAGCTGTGTGTGAATCAACCATTGCATCTCTCTGCGGCACACACACACACATAACACACACGCACACACGCACACACGCACACACAGGCTGTCTCCTCCCAACACACAGGCTGGCACCCACATAACTAATGGGTGCGTTGCATGGTGATGACAGCGAGCGGCGTGTGTGTGTCTGTCTCAGCATTATGGCTGTTATGATAATAATGAGAACAAATTAGAACCATCCATTTCCTGCCCCGCTGCTGATTGGAGCTGATGGCCAATATAGCAGAGGGTAATCCATCTTTCTGCCCCTCCCCCTAACGACCGCCCCGGAGACCGTTGGGGGCCGCAGCCGGTGGCAATGCAACAGAGGAGGGAGCACACGGGGAAAGAATTGAATGC
>NC_068456.1:11563139-11605639 GCF_023373465.1 Oncorhynchus keta
TAGTTAAGGATCAATACTCCTCTACCTTGACACCCTAGACCCACTTCAATTTGCTTACCGCCCCAATAGAGCCACAGACGATCACCATCGCACTGCACACTGCCCTATCCCATCTGGACAAGAATAATACCTATGTAAGAACGCTGTTCATTGAATACAGCTCAGCGTTCAACACCATAGTGCCCTCCAAGCTCATCACTAAGCTAAGGACCCTGGGACTAAACACCTTCCTCTGCAACTGGATCCTGGACTTCCTGACGGGCCGCCACCAGATGGTTAGGGTAGGTAACAACACATACACCATGCTGAGCCTTAACACAGGTGGCCTTCAGGGGTGCATGCTTAGTCCCCTCTTGTACTCTCTGTTCACTCACGACTCACGAATGTGTTATGTTACAACCATATTCTAAAATCCTTAAAAAATATATTGATCATTTTAAATCAATCTACACACAATACCCTATAATGACAAATCAAAAACAGATTTTTTTTAATTTGAGAAAATGTATTAAAAATTGAAATTGAAATAATACATAAGTATTTAGACCCTTTACTGAGTACTTTGTTGAAGCACCTTTGGCAGCGATTACAGCCTCAAGTCTTCTTGGGTATGACTCTAAAAGCTTGGCACACCTGTATTTGGGGAGTTTCTCTCATTCCTCTCTGCAGATCCTCTCAAGCTCTGCCAGGTTGGACGAGGAGTGTTGCTGCACAGCTATTTTCAGGTCTTTCCAGAGATGTTCAATCAGGTTCAAGTCTGGCTGTGCCACTCTAGGACATTCAGAGACTTGTCCCAAAGTCACTCCTGCATTCTCTTGGCTGTGTGCTTATGGTCGTTGTCCTGTTGGAAGGTGAACCTTCAGCCCGGTCTGAGGTCCTGAGCGCTCTGGAGCAGGTTTTCATCAAGGATCTCTCTGTACTTTGTTCCGTTCATCTTTCCTTCGATCCTGACTAGTCTCCCAGTCCCTGCCGCTGAAAAAAACATCACCACAGAATGATGCTGCCACCACCAAGCCACCAAGCTGGTTTCCTCCAGATGTGACGCTTGCACTCAAAGCCAAAGTGTTCAATCTTGGTTTCATCAGACCAGAGAATCTTGTTTCTCATGGTCTGAGAGTCTTTAGTTGCCTTTTGGCAAACTCCAAGCGCTCCAAGCGGGCTGTCATATGCCTTTTACTGAGGAGTGGCTTCCGTCTGGCCACTCTACCATAAAGGCCTAATTGGTGGAGTGCTGCAGAGATGGCTGTCCTTCTGGAAGGTTCTCCCATCTCCACAGAGCAACTCTAGAGCTCTGTCAGAGTGGCCATTGGGTTCTTGGTCACCTCCCTGACCAAGGCCCTTCTCCCCCAAATGCTCAGTTTGGCCGGGCGGCCAGCTCTAGGAAGAGTAAATGTCAGCTCTACGGACAATTCCTTCAACCTCATGGCTTAGTTTTTGCTCTGACATGCACTGTCAACTCTGGGACCTTATATAGACAGATGTGTGCCATTCCAAATCATGTCCAATCAATTGAATTTACCACAGGTGGACTCCGATCAAGTTGTCAAAACATCTCAAGAATGATCAATGGAAACAGGATGCACCTGAGCTCAATTTCGAGTCTCAAGGCAAAGGGTCTGAATACTTGTGTAAATAAGGTTTTTCTGTTTTTTATTTGTAATACATTTGCAAATATTTTAAACTTTGAGAAATACTTTAGAAAAACATTAGCTAGATGTACGATCCCCGGACCACTAAAACCTGTATGCACAAACAATTTTTTGGATAGTTAATCTGAAATTTTATTATATTATATATATTATTATATTATATATTATTCTAAAAACCTGTTTTCACATTGTCATTATGAGGTATTGTGTGTAGATTGCTGAGGAAAATGTTTCATTTAATACATTTTAGAATAAGGCTGTAACGTAACAAAATGTGGAAAAAGTCAAGAGGTCTGAATACTTTCCAAAGGCACTCTATTACCTCAATTACCTCAACTACCTCGTACCTCTGCACAACCCTGCACATTGACTCGGTACCAGTACTCTTTGTATATGGTCTCGTTATTGTTATTTTATTGTGTTTTTAAAAAGTATTTGTAGCTTTTTAACTCTGCATTGTTGGGAAAGAGCTCAAAGCATTTCATACATTGTTATCAGAATGCTGGGTTAAGTTTGGGACAGGGTTATGAATGTCTTAAGAAAATTTACAGGGTTATGAATGGTTTAAGGGTTAACCGGGAACTTATGAAGTTTAAGGTAAGGGTTAAGGTTTGGGAAAGGGTTAAATGTTAATAGGGTTAAGGTTTGGGAACACCTGGTAAAAGGGTTAAGTGATTTGTCCAAATTATCACTGACCAAAAAAAGGGTTAAGGTTTGGGAAGGTTTGAATGGTTAAAGGGTTAGAGGTCTATGTACTGGTTAAGGTAAGGTTTAAGGTTTGGGAAAAGATTGTGGGTTGTGGGTTATGAATGGTTAAGGTACTAAGGGTTAAGTTTGGGATTGGTATGAAGGTATGGGATAGGGTTGAAGGTAAGGGTTAAGGTTTCAACGTTTTTCTAGGGGTGGAGGGGGTAAATGTCAAAAGGACGGTTAAGTTTAGGCATTCTTCCCGAATGGTTAAGGTTAAGTAAGGGTTAAGGTTTGGGATAGGGTTATGAATGGTTAAGGTAAGGGTTAAGGTTTGGGACAGGGTTATGAATGGTTAAGGTAAGGGTTAAGGTTTGGGATAGGGTTATGAATGGTTAAGGTAAGGGTTAAGGTTTGGGATAGGGTTATGAATGGTTAAGGTAAGGGTTAAGGTTTGGGACAGGGTTATGAATGGTTAAGGTAAGGGTTAAGGTTTGGGACAGGGGTTAAGGTTTGGGATAGGGTTATGAATGGTTAAGGTAAGGGTTAAGGTTTGGGACAGGGTTATGAATGGTTAAGGTAAGGGTTAAGGTTTGGGACAGGGTTATGAATGGTTAAGGTAAGGGTTAAGGTTTGGGACAGGGTTATGAATGGTTAAGGTTTGGGACAGGGTTATGAATGGTAAGGGTTAAGGTTTGGGACAGGGTTATGAATGGTTAAGGTAAGGGTTAAGGTTTGGGACAGGGTTATGAATGGTTAAGGTAAGGGTTAAGGTTTGGGACAGGGTTATGAATGGTTAAGGTAAGGGTTAAGGTTTGGGACAGGGTTATGAATGGTTAATGTAAGGGTTAAGGTTTGGGATAGGGTTATGAATGGTTAAGGTAAGGGTTAAGGTTTGGGATAGGGTTATGAATGGTTAAGGTAAGGGTTATGA
Organism: Oncorhynchus keta; assembly: GCF_023373465.1. NCBI lineage: Eukaryota > Metazoa > Chordata > Actinopteri > Salmoniformes > Salmonidae > Oncorhynchus > Oncorhynchus keta. The sequence continues at coordinate 11,566,410 of NC_068456.1, forward strand.
ATTTAAGGTAAGGGTTAAGGTTTGGGACAGGGTTATGAATGGTTAAGGTAAGGGTTAAGGTTTGGGATAGGGTTATGAATGGTTAAGTTAAGGTTTGGGATAGGGTTATGAATGGTTAAGTTTAAGGTTTGGGATAGGGTTATGAATGGTTAAGGTAATTAAGGTTAAGGGTTATGAATAAGGGTTAAGGTTTGGGATAGGGATAGGGTTATGAATGGTTAAGGTAAGGGTTAAGGTTTGGGATAGGGTTATGAATGGTTAAGGTAAGGGTTAAGGTTTGGGATAGGGTTATGAATGGTTAATGTAAGGGTTCAGGTTTGGGACAGGGTTATGAATGGTTAAGGTAAGGGTTAAGGTTTGGGATAGGGTTATGAATGGTTAAGGTAAGGGTTAAGGTTTGGGATAGGGTTATGAATGGTTAATGTAAGGGTTAAGGTTTGGGACAGGGTTATGAATGGTTAAGGTAAGGGTTAAGGTTTGGGATAGGGTTATGAATGGTTAAGGTAAGGGTTAAGGTTTGGGACAGGGTTATGAATGGTTAAGGTAAGGGTTAAGGTTTGGGATAGGGTTATGAATGGTTAAGGTAAGGGTTAAGGTTTGGGATAGGGTTATGAATGGTTAAGGTAAGGGTTAAGGTTTGGGATAGGGTTATGAATGGTTAAGGTAAGGGTTAAGGTTTGGGATAGGGTTATGAATGGTTAAGGTAAGGGTTAAGGTTTGGGACAGGGTTATGAATGGTTAAGGTAAGGGTTAAGGTTTGGGACAGGGTTATGAATGGTTAAGGTAAGGGTTAAGGTTTGGGACAGGGTTATGAATGGTTAAGGTAAGGGTTAAGGTTTGGGACAGGGTTATGAATGGTTAAGGTAAGGGTTAAGGTTTGGGACAGGGTTATGAATGGTTAAGGTAAGGGTTAAGGTTTGGGACAGGGTTATGAATGGTTAAGGTAAGGGTTAAGGTTTGGGACAGGGTTATGAATGGTTAATGTAAGGGTTAAGGTTTGGGATAGGGTTATGAATGGTTAAGGTAAGGGTTAAGGTTTGGGATAGGGTTATGAATGGTTAAGGTAAGGGTTAAGGTTTGGGATAGGGTTATGAATGGTTAAGGTAAGGGTTAAGGTTTGGGACAGGGTTATGAATGGTTAAGGTAAGGGTTAAGGTTTGGGATAGGGTTATGAATGGTTAAGGTAAGGGTTAAGGTTTGGGATAGGGTTATGAATGGTTAAGGTAAGGGTTAAGGTTTGGGATAGGGTTATGAATGGTTAAGGTAAGGGTTAAGGTTTGGGATAGGGTTATGAATGGTTAATGTAAGGGTTAAGGTTTGGGATAGGGTTATGAATGGTTAAGGTAAGGGTTAAGGTTTGGGATAGGGTTATGAATGGTTAAGGTAAGGGTTAAGGTTTGGGATAGGGTTATGAATGGTTAAGGTAAGGGTTAAGGTTTGGGATAGGGTTATGAATGGTTAAGGTAAGGGTTCAGGTTTGGGACAGGGTTATGAATGGTTAAGGTAAGGGTTAAGGTTTGGGACAGGGTTATGAATGGTTAAGGTTAAGGGTTCAGGTTTGGGACAGGGTTATGAATGGTTAAGGTAAGGGTTAAGGTTTGGGATAGGGTTATGAATGGTTAAGGTAAGGGCTAAGGTTTGGGATAGGGTTATGAATGGTTAAGGTAAGGGTTAAGGTTTGGGATAGGGTTATGAATGGTTAAGGTAAGGGCTAAGGTTTGGGACAGGGTTATGAATGGTTAAGGTAAGGGTTAAGGTTTGGGATAGGGTTATGAATGGTTAAGGTAAGGGTTAAGGTTTGGGATAGGGTTATGAATGGTTAAGGTAAGGGTTAAGGTTTGGGATAGGGTTATGAATGGTTAAGGTAAGGGTTAAGGTTTGGGATAGGGTTATGAATGGTTAAGGTAAGGGTTAAGGTTTGGGATAGGGTTATATGAATGGTTAAGGTAAGAGTTAAGGTTTGGGACAGGGTTATGAATGGTTAAGGTAAGGGTTCAGGTTTGGGACAGGGTTATGAATGGTTAAGGTAAGGGTTAAGGTTTGGGATAGGGTTATATGAATGGTTAATGTAAGGGTTAAGGTTTGGGATAGGGTTATATGAATGGTTAATGTAAGGGTTAAGGTTTGGGATAGGGTTATGAATGGTTAATGTAAGGGTTAAGGTTTGGGACAGGGTTATGAATGGTTAAGGTAAGGGTTATGAATGGTTAAGGTAAGGGTTGGGAAGGTTTGGGAGGCTTGGGACAGGGTTATGAATGGTTAAGGTAAGGGTTAAGGTTTGGGATAGGGTTATGAATGGTTAAGGTAAGGGTTAAGGTTTGGGACAGGGTTATGAATGGTTAAGGTAAGGGTTAAGGTTTGGGATAGGGTTATGAATGGTTAAGGTAAGGGTTAAGGTTTGGGACAGGGTTATGAATGGTTAAGGTAAGGGTTAAGGTTTGGGACAGGGTTATGAATGGTTAAGGTAAGGGTTAAGGTTTGGGACAGGGTTATGAATGGTTAAGGTAAGGGGTTATGAGGTTTGGGATAGGGTTATGAATGGTTAAGGTAAGGGTTCAGGTTTGGGACAGGGTTATGAATGGTTAAGGTAAGGGTTAAGGTTTGGGACAGGGTTATGAATGGTTAAGGTAAGGGTTAAGGTTTGGGATAGGGTTATGAATGGTTAAGGTAAGGGTTAAGGTTTGGGATAGGGTTATGAATGGTTAAGGTAAGGGTTAAGGTTTGGGATAGGGTTATGAATGGTTAAGGTAAGGGTTAAGGTTTGGGATAGGGTTAATGGTTAATGGTTAAGGTAAGGGTTAAGGTTTGGGACAGGGTTATGAATGGTTAAGGTAAGGGTTCAGTTTTGGGACAGGGTTATGAATGGTTAAGGTAAGGGTTAAGGTTTGGGATAGGGTTATGAATGGTTAAGGTAAGGGTTAAGGTTTGGGACAGGGTTATGAATGGTTAAGGTAAGGGTTAAGGTTTGGGACAGGGTTATGAATGGTTAAGGTAAGGGTTAAGGTTTGGGACAGGGTTATGAATGGTTAAGGTAAGGGTTAAGGTTTGGGACAGGGTTATGAATGGTTAAGGTAAGGGTTAAGGTTTGGGACAGGGTTATGAATGGTTAAGGTAAGGGTTAAGGTTTGGGATAGGGTTATGAATGGTTAAGGTAAGGGTTAAGGTTTGGGACAGGGTTATGAATGGTTAAGGTAAGGGTTAAGGTTTGGGACAGGGTTATGAATGGTTAAGGTAAGGGTTAAGGTTAAGGGTTATGAATGGTTAGGGTTAATGAATGGTTAAGGTAAGGGTTAAGGTTTTGGGACAGGGTTATGAATGGTTAAATGGTAAGGGTTAAGGTTTGGGACAGGGTTATGAATGGTTAATGTAAGGGTTAAGGTTTGGGATAGGGTTATGAATGGTTAAGGTAAGGGTTAAGGTTTGGGATAGGGTTATGAATGGTTAAGGTAAGGGTTCAGGTTTGGGACAGGGTTATGAATGGTTAAGGTAAGGGTTAAGGTTTGGGACAGGGTTATGAATGGTTAAGGTAAGGGTTAAGGTTTGGGATAGGGTTATGAATGGTTAAGGTAAGGGTTAAGGTTTGGGATAGGGTTATGAATGGTTAAGGTAAGGGTTAAGGTTTGGGATAGGGTTATGAATGGTTAAGGTAAGGGTTAAGGTTTGGGATAGGGTTATGAATGGTTAAGGTAAGGGTTAAGGTTTGGGACAGGGTTATGAATGGTTAAGGTAAGGGTTCAGGTTTGGGACAGGGTTATGAATGGTTAAGGTAAGGGTTAAGGTTTGGGATAGGGTTATGAATGGTTAAGGTAAGGGTTAAGGTTTGGGATAGGGTTATGAATGGTTAAGGTAAGGGTTAAGGTTTGGGACAGGGTTATGAATGGTTAAGGTAAGGGTTAAGGTTTGGGACAGGGTTATGAATGGTTAAGGTAAGGGTTAAGGTTTGGGACAGGGTTATGAATGGTTACAGGGTTAAGGTTTGAATTATGAATGGTTAAGGTAAGGGTTAAGGTTTGGGATAGGGTTATGAATGGTTAAGGTAAGGGTTAAGGTTTGGGACAGGGTTATGAATGGTTAAGGTAAGGGTTAAGGTTTGGGACAGGGTTATGAATGGTTAAGGTAAGGGTTAAGGTTTGGGATAGGGTTATGAATGGTTAAGGTAAGGGTTAAGGTTTGGGACAGGGTTACAACAGAAACAACTCGGCGGTTAAGTTTAGTAAAAAAAAGAAAGAAAAAGGAGTGCCTGGCACTGATTGAACGCGCAACCTCTGAGCCCCAGCTCACACCCATCCACAACGCCCTAGCAAGCTGCAAGCCTACTTCATGGTAATAGCGCTCACCATTGCCTCTAGTGGACGGTTTTGAAGGCATTTCCCGACGTCCTGGCGATCTGGATGTAAGTCGAATATCGCGAGTGACTCAGTGTGTCAACCAATGGCGTTTATGTTAAATGCATCTGTCCACAATATATTATTTTATTCATAATGTGTGGGAAATATCAACACGGCTGTGGTTCACTCCAAAAATGTGTTCCTCTACCTTCTATGCTTGCCCATTCATCTTCAGCAAGAATAGGATTGTATAAATAAAACCAATATGGTGCAAACTAGGTGAAGTTATTGCTTACACCTATTCAGGTATCTCAGATGGAGTGAAGAGTGTGCCCTGTGCATGGAATGAAATGCAGCTCAGATCTTATTGGTTTTAAATGAATAGGAATGTAATAAACCTTTATTCGGTGAGCACATGAGCACAGTCCTCTAATGAGCTTAAGAGTCACACTGCCCACAATCTAATTGTAACATGCTGCAACTCACAGCCAGAAGAGAATTCATAGGAGGGATGGGAGAGTGTTGATGAGAGAGGGCTTCCGTTAACTGAGGGACTGAAATGGCAAGCAGGGACACTGACCTCCCTCCATCTCCATGGTAACTTGGCACCATCACACGCACATACTGTATAAAGAGACACACACACATAAAGACACACATGCACAGATTGGGAAACAGGTCGAAACGAGGAGACAGTGAGTGACGGATTGATTCGAGAGTAGAGGGGATGACCCTGATCAATTAGTATTTTTCCCCCCATTATTTTATTAGATACCAGGACATCCTCAAATACCTCATATCTGATGCAACCGAATATGTCCTTCCCCTCAGCAGATCTAACTAAACAAAGCTGTAAGGCTGTTGGAAGGAGAGGACCCAGGTGCAGCGTGGTACGTGTTCATGATCTTTATTCAACTGAACACTGAAATAACCAAAATAACAAAGCCGAACAAACGAAACAGTTCTGTCTGGTGCAGACACACACAAAACAGAAAACAACTACCCACAAGACACAGGTGGGAAAAGGTTCCCCATCAGAGACAACGATAGACAGCTGCTTCTGATTGAGAACCACACCCGGCCAAACACACAGAAATAGAAAACATAGAACACAGAAACATAGAATGCTCACCCCAACTCACACCCTGACCAAACCAAAATAGAGACATAAAAAGGATCTCTAAGGTCAGGGCGTGACAAAAGCTCCTCTAACTCAACATCTCATTCTTCCATCACTATTTGGCTTGCGTTCAACATGTCTTAACGTTGAACATAGAGTTCCGGTTCAAGCACATCACAGTCAAGAATAAAAAATGAACTGTCCAGTCGTGATCCAAGGTAGCGAGATAACAGGACACAAACGGACACAACTCCCACAACATCACACAAGAGCAGTCAACAGAACGGCAGGGAAACTCCTGAATGACCCATTCCAACGTGCCCAACTCATTTAAGCTCCCGCACTGAGGTTACAGGTTCAAGTGCTACTTTAAAAGTTTGTTTGTGCCCAGTGCTATTGCACAGCTGAACGGCAAACAGAAGGAGACTACTGAAATGTGCTACTGAAAAGGACAATCATTTTAGCCAAAACCTTTTTTCACAGACACTTACTTGATGATGTTAACGTTGATTATGACAGTATTGATGTTTATTTATTTATTATGCTATAATTTAGGCCTACTGATTTGTATGCAATGAACATTGTCACTGTCAACTGTCATATTTCATTTTCCCCACACATAGCTGAGACGATAAACCGCAAATTATCGACAACTACCATAACGATCACTTATAGCAGGCATTTTGCTGATATCGTTCATGATAAGTAGCTTATACTAGAGAAATACGTTTGAAATGAAATACGCTTGCTAATGTGGGTGATTGATAATGGGACAATTGAGATATCTACTGCAGCCCTCATCCTCCACATACAACACCTGTTCTGCCAGTCACATTCTGTTAAAGGTCCCCAAAACACACACATCCCTGGGTCGCTTGTCTTTTCAGTTCGCTGCAGCAAGCGACTGGAACGAGCTGCAACAAACTCAAACTGGACAGTTGTATCTCAATCTCTTCATTCAAAGATTCAATCATGGACACACTTACTGACAGTTGTGGCTGCTTTGCGTAATGTATTGTTGTCTCTACCTTCTTGCCCTTTGTGCTGTTGTCTGTGCCCAACAATGTTTGTACCCTGTCTGTTTTCTGCTGCTACCATGTTGTGGTATTGCCATGTTGTGTTGCTACAATGTTGTTGTCATGAATTCATGAATTCTTGTCCTTAATGCCCAGCTTTTGTATGAGGCCTGTCCGGTGGGAAGTATTGGGAAGTATGGGGCCTGTCTCTGGCTCTATGAATGTTTTCAAAACTGCAAGAAGTGGTAGATTGGAGTCAAATGACCACTGTGTTTGAGCATGTACATAAGATAGCAAGCCAGGTCTGTCCTAGAAAACAGCCTTTCAGATATACTGTACAGAAACGATGTGGACAGATCATAACTTCAACATCCATCCTGCTCTCACTCATGGTCCACCATATAATACACTAACATGGACACTGGAATGTGGCCAGTGCGTTCTGGGTAAATGTAATCAGACTGAGAGTTGATAGAACCTGATCTAATATTTAATGTGTATTTTGAGTGATAAGGAGTTGACATTTTTACCACAGACAGACTGGCACTCAGTCAGTATAAAATATGTCTTGTTTTTCAGAAGCCTACTCATCGTTGCACATTTAGAAAGATTTGATCTGAAATATATGTCTCTTTTTGCACAGATTTGCCTCCAAACTCACACAATATCTCCTGTCTAATATTGCTCCAGGACATTGGTGAAACAATGGTAAGATGTCATCTCATACTTTTCAAAAAACCTACCTCTCAAATGATAAATTAAAAAAATATATTGTATCACTTTGGCACAAATTTCAGATATAAGTTGTATATTTTTAAAACTCTTAGTACAAAACTAAAAACTGAGAACACTTGTAATGCTCCATGTCTTATGTTTAGAACCTTTAATTGTGTACTAATTGATGATGTATTAACCTTTGATTGTGTATTAATGCAAATAATGTGCAAAGCTGTCATCAAGGCAAAGGGTGGCTACTTTGAAGAATCTCAAATATAAAATATATTTTGATTTGTTTAACACTTTTTTTGGTTACTACGTGATTCCATGTGTATTAGTTCATAGTTTTGATGTCTTCACTGTTATTCTACAATGTAGAAAATAGTAAAAAAATAAAGAAAAACCCTTGAATGAGTAGGTTTGTCCGAACGTTTGACTGGTACTGTCTATAAAACACAGGAAAATCAAATTTTTGAATGCACTGGACATTTAAGAGGTGTGAAAATATAGCCCAAAACATAACCGTACTTGTGAAAATATAGCCCAAAACATAACCTTACTTGTGAAAATATAGCCCAAAACATAACCGTACTTGTGAAAATATAGCCCAAAACATAACCTTACTTGTGAAAATATAGCCCAAAACATAACCATACTTGTGAAAATATAGCCCAAAACATAACCTTACTTGTGAAAATATAGCCCAAAACATAACCATACTTGTGAAAATATAGCCCAAAACATAACCATACTTGTGAAAATATAGCCCAAAACATAACCATACTTGTGAAAATATAGCCCAAAACATAACCATACTTGTGAAAATATAGCCCAAAACATAACCTTACTTGTGAAAATATAGCCCAAAACATAACCTTACTTGTGAAAATATAGCCCAAAACATAACCTTACTTGTGAAAATATAGCCCAAAACATAACCTTACTTGTGAAAATATAGCCCAAAACATAACCTTACTTGTGAAAATATAGCCCAAAACATAACCATACTTGTGAAAATATAGCCCAAAACATAAACATACTTGTGAAAATATAGCCCAAAACATAACCTTACTTGTGAAAATATAGCCCAAAACATAACCTTACTTGTGAAAATATAGCCCAAAACATAACCTTACTTGTGAAAATATAGCCCAAAACATAACCTTACTTGTGAAAATATAGCCCAAAACATAACCATACTTGTGAAAATATAGCCCAAAACATAACCTTACTTGTGAAAATATAGCCCAAAACATAACTTTGCTTGTGAAAATATAGCCCAAAACATAAACATACTTGTGAAAATTGCACCAAAGGGATTGAAAAAAACTGTCATAGACATCGACCATACCGATCACTTATCGCAGGCATTTTGCTGATATTGTTCATGATAAGTGACCTATACTAGAGAAATGTCAAGTTTGAAATGAAATAAGTTTGCTAATATGGGTGATGTTAATGGGACAATTGATGGCTACAACCATCAAACTAGTAGTAGTTGAGGAGAACCGGGATGAAAGTAACACTTTTTGTTTTTCTTCCATAATTACTCAGAGATCGATAGAGCTCAAGAGACCATATTTTATGACAAAGAATTTACACAGAGCCTTCAGAAAGTATTCACGCTCATTAAACTTGTTCCACATTGTGTTGTGTTACAGCCTGAATTTAAAATTGATTAAACTTGGCATACACACAATACCTCATAATGTCAAAGTCAAATTATGTTGTTTTTCCCGAATTGTTTACAATTGAATTACAATTGAAAAGCTGAAGTGTTTTGAGTCAATAAGTATTCAACCCCTTTGATATGGCAAAGCTTAAATGAGTAAAAATGTGCTTAACAAGTCACATAATAAGTTGCATTTAAATATTAGTTTTTAACATGATTTTTTATGACTACCTCATTTCTGTACCCCACACATACCCCACATGAATTTCAAACACTGAATCACAAATACCAGGGAGGTTGTCCGATGCCTCGCAAAGAAGGGCACCTATTTTTAAATGGATAAAAATACAAAAAGCAGACATTGAATATCCCTTTGAGCATGGTGGCATTATTAAGCACACTTTGCATGGTGTATAAATACACTCAGTCACTACAAAAATACAGGCTTCCTTCTAACTCAGTTGCCGGAGAGGAATTAAACCGCTCAGGGATTTCACCATAAGGCCAATGGTGACTTTAAAACACTTACAGAGTTGAATGACTGTGATAAGAGAAATCTGAGGATGTGTCAACAACATTGTAGTTACTGCACAATACTAATCTAATTGACACAGTGAAAAGAAGGAAGCCTGTACAGAATACAAATATTCCAAAACATCCTGTTTGCAACAAGGCACTAAAGTAATATTGCAAAAACAGTGGCTTTAATTTAAAGTTTTTGTCCTGAATACAAAGTGTTATGTTTGGGGCAAATCCAATACCACACACTACTGTGTACCACTGTCCAAATATTCAAGCATAGTGGTGGCTGTTGTCACACCCTGGTCGAAGTATTTTGTGTTTATCTTTATGTATTGGGTCAGGCCAGGGTGTGGCATGGGGTTTTTGTATTGTGGTGTGTTTTGTCTTGGGGTTTTGGTGTTGGTATTGTGATTGTAGCTTAGTGGGGTATCTAGCAAAGTCTATGGCTGTCTGGAGTGGTTCTCAATCAGAGGCAGGTGTTTACCGTTGTCTCTGATTGGGAACCATATTTAGGCAGCCATATTCTTTGAGTTTGTCGTGGGTGATTGTCCTTAGTGTCTTTGTTCCTGTTGCTGTGTTAGTTGACAAGTATAGGCTGTTTCGGTTTTCGTTACGTTTATTGTTTTTGTAGTGTTTGTGTTTATTCGTGTTTACGTTGTTTATTAAACATGGATCGCAATCTACACGCTGTGGTTTGGTCCGACTCTCCTTCACACCTAGAAAAACGTTACAGCTGTATCATGTTATGGGTATGCTTGTAATTGTTAATGACTGGGGAGTTTTTCAGGATAAAAAATAAACTAAATGGAGTTAAGCACAGAAAAAATCCTAGAGGAAAACCTGGTTCAATCTGCTTTTCTCCAGACACTGTGTCACGATCGCTGTCTTCGTGGAAATGACCGGACCAAGGTGCAGCGTGGTGAGCGTACATTTTTATTTTATTTGATAAATGTCGCCAACACAACAAGAAACAACAAAAACGAACGTGAAGATTACCAGGGCTATACAGGCCACTAACTAAGACAACTACCCACCAAATACAAAAGGAAAAAAGGCTGCCTAAGTATGATTCCCAATCATAGACAACGATAGACAGCTGTCCCTGATTGAGAACCCTACCCGGCCAAAACATAGAAACACAGAACATAGTTTCCCACCCGAGTCACACCCTGACCAACTAAACATAGAGAAAAAAAAAAGATCTCTACGGTTAGGGCGTGACACACTGGGAGATTAATTCACCTTTCAGCAGAACATTAACCTAAAACACAAGGCCAAATCTACACTGGAGTTGCTTACCAATTAGACAGTGAATGTTCCTGAGTGGCCAAGTTACAGTTTTGACATAGTCCTTTCCTGCAGTCAATGACCAAAAGCGCCATCTCTGGCCTCATGGGTGCAATTTTTATTTTCTTCATAATTTCATAATTAATAGAGATTATTTAAAAAACATGACGAAAATCTGGTGTTTTCTATGTCAAACTGTTGTGTTATATTTCAGTCTTCTTTGATATATATATAAAGTGTAATATTCGGATGCAAACTCAAAATGGAATAAATGTCAACTGTATATCTGACATGGAACAGGTGTCTTTTTTAAGTGCTTAACCATGTGTGTGAGGTGTATGCTTTTGTTTCAAAGTATAGGGGAGTAAATACTTACAGTTGAAGTCGGAAGTTTACATACACCTTTGCCAAATACATTTAAACTCAGTTTTCACATTTCCTGACATTTAATCCTAGTACAAATTCCCTGTCTTTGGTCAGTTAGGATCACCACTTTATTTTAAGAATGTGAAATGTCAGAATAATAGTAGAGAGAATGATTTCTTTCAGCTTTTATTTCTTTCATCACATTCCCAGTGGGTCAGAAGTTTACATACACTCGATTAGTATTTGGTAGCATTGCCTTTAAATTGTTTAACTTGGGTCAAACAATTAGGGTAGCGTTCCACAAGCTTCCCACAATAAGTTGGGTGAATTTTGGCCCATTCCTCCTGACAGAGCTGGTGTAACTGAGTCAGGTTTGTAGGCCTCCTTGCTCGCACACGCTTTTTCAGTTCTGCCTAGAAATTTCTATGGGATTGAGGTCAGGGCTTTGTGATGGCCACTCCAATACCTTGACTTTGTTTTCCTTAAGACATTTTGCCACAAGTTTGGAAGTATGCTTGGGGTCATTGTCCATTTGGAAGACCCATTTGCGACCAAGCTTTAACTTCCTGACTGATGTCTTGAGATGTTGCTTCAATATATCCACATAATTTTCCATCCTCATGATGCCATCTATTTTGTGAAGTGCACCAGTCCCTCGTGCAGCAAAGCTCCCCCACAACATGATGCTGCCACCCCCGTGCTTCACTGTTGTGATGGTGTTCTTCGGCTTGCAAGCATCCCCCTTTTTCCTCCAAACATAACAATGGTCATTATGGCCAAACAGTTCTATTTTTGTTTCATCAGACCAGAGGACATTTTTCCAAAAAGTATGATCTTTGTCCCCATGTGCAGTTGCAAACCGTAGTCTGGCTTTTCTCTGGCAGTTTTGGAGCAGTGGCTTCTTCATTGCTGAGCGGCCTTTCAGGTTGTCGATATAGATACTTGTGTACCTGTTTCCTCCAGCATCTTCACAAGGTCCTTTGCTGTTGTTCTGGGAATGATTTGCACTTTTCGAACTAAAGTACGTTCATCTCAAGGAGACAAAATGCATCTCCTTCCTGAGCGGTATGACGGCTGAGTGGTCTCATGGTGTTTATACTTGCATACTATTGTTTGTACAGATGAACATGGTACCTTCAGGCGTTTGGAAATTGCTCTCAAGGATGAACCAGACTTGTGGAGGTCTACAATTTTTTTCTGAGGTCTTGGCTGATTTTCCCATGATGTCTCTTGATTTTCCCATGATGTCAAGCACAGAGGCACTGAGTTTGAATTGACGAAAACAATGTCAATTAGCCAAACAGAAGCTTCTAATGTCATGACATCATTTTCTGGAATTTTCCAAGCTGTCTAAAGGCACAGTCAACTTAGTGTATGTAAACTTCTGTGATACAGTGAATTATAAGTGAAATAATCTGTCTGTAAACAGTTGTTGGAAAAATTACTTGTGTCATGAACAAAGTAGATATCCTAACCGACTTGCCAAAACTATAGTTTGTTAACAAGAAATGTGTGGAGTGGTTGAAAAACTAGTTTTAATGACTCCAACCTAAGTGTATGTAAACTTCCGACTTCAACTGTATGTAAATGAGATATTCCTGTATTTCATTTTCAATAAATTGTCAAACATTTTGAAAAACATGTTTTCACTTTGTCATTATGGGCTATTGTGTGTAGATGGGTGAGAAAATACATTGATTTAATTGATTTTGAATCAGGCAGTAACACATTTTGAATAAGTCACGGTGTAGGAATAGTTTCTGAACTTCCACAACATTTATTTTGTACCTGCCAGTGAGGCGCCAGAAACACAGCCTGGTATTTATCCCAGTGTTTCCTGTCTCTCTGTGCCAGTTCGTCTTGTATGTTTTCAAGTCAACCAGCGTGTTTTCCCTTGCTTCTGCTTTCTATTGCTCTTTGCTCATCCTCCTGGTTTTGTTTTCTGGACTCCATTCTGCCTGCCCTGAACTCGAGCCTGACTGCCACTCTGTACCTCCTGGACTCTGAACTAGTTTTGACCTTTTGCCTGTCCACGACCATTCTCTTGCCTATCTCTTTTGGATTGTTAATAAATATCAAAGATTCTAACCATCTGCCTCTTTTGTCTGCATCTGGGTCTTGCCTTGTGCCTTGATACTGTCAGCCATAAATTCATGTTCATGTCGATTTGAATAATTAATGCATTACTGTAGATTCTAAATGTATGTAAATGAACCAACATCGCGATGTTATGCAACCACAGTATTTTGCCTTACAATATTAATCAGGCTAAAATGGATCACATAATAGCTATATTAACCATGATTTTCTCATCTCACTTCAATGGGAATGTAGTCGGAGGTTTTTCACCATTTTCAATGACTATTCATGCGTAGCCCTACCAATCAGGTACGCTCCAGCTTTCCTTATCATGTGCGCTCCTCGTGTCTTGATAGAATAAAGGTTTTTATTCTCTTCATAAAACTCATCAGTCTCATCATGCTTATCACATTTCCATGGCTTGACACAAGGTAATTGACCCTCAGAATCATAAAGTGTGAGAAGCTGATCCATCAAGTCCATTTAAGGCATAATTCGAATGGTGTCATATACAGTACCAGTCAAAAGTTTGGACACACGTAGTCATTCAAGGGTTTTTCTTTATTTGTACTATTTTGTATATTGTAGAATAATAGTGAAGACATCAAAACTATGAAATAACACATATGGAATCATGTAGTAACCAACAAAGTGTTAAACAAATCAAAACATATTTTATAGTTGAGATTCTTCAAAGTAGCCACCCATTTGCCTTGATGACAGCTTTGCACACTCCTGGCATTCTCTCAACCAACTTCATGAGGAATGCTTATCCAACAGTCTTGAAGGAGTTCCCACATATGCTGAGCACTTGTTGAATGCTTTTCCTTCACTCTGCAGTCCAACTCATCCCAAACCATCTCAATTGGGTTGAGGTCGGGTGATTGTGGAGGCCAGGTCATATGATGCAGCACTCCATCACTCTCCTTCTTGATCAAATAGCCCTTACACAGTCTGGAGGTGTGTTTTCGGTCATTGTCCTGTTGAAAAACAAATGATAGTCCCACTCTGGGACCCCACTAAGCGCAAACCAGATGGGATGGCGTATCGCTGCAGAATGCTGTGGTTGCCATGCTGGTTAAGTATGCCTTGAATTATAAATAAATTAGACATTGTTACCAGAAAAGCACCCCCACACCATCACACTTCCTCCTCCATGCTTCGTGGTGGGAACCACACATGCGGAAAACACATGCGGAAATCATCCGTTCACCTACTCTGCGTCTCACAAAAACACAGCGGTTGGAACCAAAAATCTGAAATTTGGACTCATCAGACCAAAGGACAGATTTCCACCGGTCTAATGTCCATTGCTCGTGTTTCTTGGCCCAAGCAAGTCTCTTCTTCTTATTGGTGTCGTTTAAAAGTTCAACTATGAAGGCCTGATTCACGCAGTCTCCTCTCAGTTGATGTTGAGATGTGTCTGTTACTTGAGCTCTGTGAAGCATTTATTTGGGCTGCAATCTGAGGTGCAATTAACTCTAATTAACTTATCCTCTGCAGCAGAGGTAACTCTGGGTCTTCCTTTCCTGTGGCGGTCCTCATGAGAGCCAGTTTCATCGTAGCGCTTGATGGTTTTTGTGACTGCACTTGAAGAAACTTTCAAAGTTCTTAAAATGTTTGTTTCTCTTTGCTTATTTGAGCTGTTCTTGCCATACTATGGGCTCTTGTCTTTTACCAAATAGGGTTATCTGTGTATAGCATGTCGTGCATAATTGTTTCAGAAATATAATACTCTCAGAAGAACTTTGTGAATTCAATGTAGACTTTAATATAAGTTATTAAGAGCTGTGCTGGTCCGCGGAACAGCCGCCGCTTCTTAGCACTGGCTCTGCTTTTATACATACATAGTATTTGTGTACATCACATATGTAAATAAAGTTACTCCCCCTTAGTATCTGCTTTTGGTTACAACGATGGCAGAACTCTTTCCATGTTCTAAAAATAATGTATATATTGCATGCTTATGTTTCACGTGTTAGTCATCAGTTATCTTGCCTACATCTTTCTTCCTGTATCCTGCTGACCACAGCACGTTCAGCTGTCATGAATGCGCGTATGGTCTTGGTTAATGTATTCTTTCAAAAATAGAGTATGGTCTGGGTGTCATATGGCCTGGATATCATCTTCTCTTAATGTGCATGTCCTTGCTACTTCAGCCTAGCAGCCAAACCTATCTACATGCAATGCTGAGCTTTCCTCAATGGTTCGCTCCAACAAGCACCCCTACCTTGACACAACTGATTGGCTCAAACACATTAAGAAGTAAAGAAATACCACAAATGTACTTTTAACAAGGCACGCCTGTTAATTGAAATACATTCCAGATGACTACCTCATGAAGCCGGTTGAGAAAATGCCAAGAGTGTGCAAAGCTGTTATCAAGGGAAAGGATGGCTACCTTGAAGAATCTGAAATATAAAATATATTTTGATTTGATAAAAACATTTGTGGTTCCTACATGATTCCATATGTGCTATTTCATAGTTTTAATGTCTTCGCTGTTATTCTACAATGTAGAAAATAGTAAAAATAAAGATAAAGAAACTTTTGAGTGCGACGGTATAATTTTCAAACGTTCAACAATATCAGTCACTTGTTGATATTTTGCTTAAATTATAAAAGCAATATGAATTAGAGACAATGGCCTGTGCTTTTTAAAAATTGTATTCCAGGTCATCAGTTAACCTTGTGTTACTTTCATCCCAACCGTCTCTCCTGTAACTTCTCCCAGGCTAACACCTAAGACTATCTAGCATAATACATAAAACCTATGCTGTCATTTAGTCACTAGATGGGTTAAGAAAATTACATGTGTTTGGAATCTTTAAAAAATAAACACAGCTCTTCAACTTAAACACATCTGGGCCCATTTTATATTCATTTACATCGCTCAAAACCACTTTTTGTGGATAACTCTGCGAAACATGGTGGAACTGGATGTTTTCTTTTGCAGGGAGCTTGTCCTCTCCCCTAGTTTAAAGGATAATAATAAAGAAAACTGTGGTGCACATTAATGTCATAAACCTATCGTTCTATTTAGCATTATTGCATCAATTCAGCAAATGTATCACATTATGGATTTTTGTCCTTCTTGCCCAGCGCTTGTATAAGGCCAATCCGGTGGGTAGTATTGGGAAGTACAGTATGGGGGCTGTCTCTGGCTCTATGAATGGAGTATTATGTGAATTCATAATTGATTTTTTCCAAAACTGCATGACGTGGTCGATTGGAGTCATATGACCACTGTGTTTGAGCATGTGCGTGAGATAGCCTTTCAGATATATTGTACAGAGCATATTACGTGGACATGACAGATCATAACTTTTACATCCATCCTCCTTTCTCTCATGCTAAATCATATAATTGAAAATCAAAAGCATAGGGTGTTGATTAAGTTTTTAGCAGCAATACAGTGGCTTTGTTCCAATATCTTCACAATACACCACCTACAATGCATTGGGGTACTGTAAGTGGTACACCACTATGGACACTGGAATGTGTCCAGTGCCTTCTGGGTAAATGTCATCAAACTGACTGTATTTAATGTTTATTTTGAGTGACAAGGATTTGACATTTTTATCACAAACAGACCGCCACTTAATAAAATATAAAAGATGGTTGAGTCTAGTGTTTTTCAGAAGCCTACTCATCATTACACATTTAGATAGAATTGATCTGAAATATATGTCTCTTTTTGCACAGATTTGCCTCCAAACTCACACAATCTCTCCTGTCTCATATTGCTCCAGGACATTGGTGAAAAAATGGTGAAATGTCATTTCATACTTTTCAAAAAACCTACTTCTCAAATGATACATAAAAAAAATGTATCACTTTGGCACAAATTTCAGATATAAGTTGTACATTTTTAAAACTCTTAGTACAAAACTAAAAACTGAGAACACTTGTAATGCTCCATGTCTTATGTTTAGAACCTTTAATTGTGTACTAATTGATGATGTATTAACCTTTGATTGTGTATTAATGCAAATAATGTGCAAAGCTGTCATAAATATATGCCATTTAGCAGACACTTTTATCCAAAGCGACTTACAGTCATGTGTGTATACATTCTACGTATGGGTAGTCCCGGGAATCAAACCCACTACCCTGGCGTTACAAGCGCCATGCTCTACCAACTGAGCTACAGAAGGACCACCTTCCATCAAGGCTACTTTGAAGAATCTCAAATATAAAATATATTTTGATTTGTTTAACACTTTTTTTTGGTTACTACGTGATTCCATGTGTGTTAGTTCATAGTTTTATCCCAATGGGTATGAGGTAGAGCTGTGACGATAAACCAAAACATTATCGACACCGACCATACCGATCACTTATCGCAGGCATTTTACTGATATTGTTCATGATAATAAGTAGCCTATACTAGAGAAATGTGAAGTTTGCTAATATGGGTGAATGTTAATGGGACAATTGATGGCTACAACCATCAAACGAGTAGTAGTAGCGGAGAAACGAATTGTGATTAAGTGAAATAATCAGTCTGTAAACAATTGTTGGAAAAATTGCTTGTCATGCACAAAATAGATGTCCTAACCGACTTGCCAAAACTATAGTTTGTTAACAAGAAATTTGTGGAGAGGTTGAAAAATGTGTTTTAATAACTAACATAAGTGCATGTAAACTTCCGACTTCAACTGTACATGACATCAGTGTAAACCATTTAAAACAAGACCTTGTATCAAGAACAAGATACAACTAGCTGAAACGGGCCACCTACGATTCCCCACATGGCAGATTCTTGTCATTGTCTGCTAGCTATCTGGACATTCAGAATCACAAGACCTGGCCTTCTGCTCCATTGTAACAAGCACATCATTTTCGCGACCTTGTCTGCTAACCCGTTGTGAAAAGCAGTTCATTTTGCATATGTATTCAAAGTAAAATACTTATTTGGTGCAGTGAACAAGTGACTGTGAATTTGTTTGTTATACTCAGTCAATTGGAAATGTGCTAAGACTTTTGAAACATTAGCCAGTTTGATTATCTGTTTATCTGCTGTTTTTATCTCAATATCAAATCATTTCTGGTTAACTATTAAGTACAAACTATTAAGATTGTTTTCATTTAAAATGTTAAAAAATAAACAAATAGCTTCTTAGCTACTTATCTAGCAAGAACTTTGCTTTGACTGTCTGAGAGGGGAGGGGATAACTGAAAACCAGCTGTTATTGGCTGAGAGGTTTGGAACTCTCTTTGTTATTGGTCTATTAAATAATTTCCCGCCTGGTGAGGCAGGCCAAAACTCCATCCCATCCAAAGCAGGCTGTTAAGGCAGTCTTTTCAAACAGCTCATACACTTAAAGAGCATTATCATTTTCACAATTTCACTGTATTATTCCAACTTCGTAGTGTGGAGATATATATATATATAAAACACAGGAAAATCACGTTTTACATCAAAGTGATAAAAAAAACTATATTCCAAGTTAATAATTTGACTTCCAAGTCTCATAAATAACATTTCCGTTCCATCTCTATTGCTATTTCTCTACTGTATTGCAAAGTTTTTGCTAAGTTTTTTTTATATTAGGAGAAATAGGTCAGTATTTACATATAATTCAAAATGAGATATTCAGGTTTTTCCTGGAAATTACATAAATATCTCATCAAGCAAGACATGTTTCCTATGGAATGTGATCTATTAGTGTGACTGTTATTTGGCCTACGTAGTAATGGGCATGTGGCTTTTTTTTTCTTTTGGAAAAGTTTTATTTTCACAATTGCTTTTAAAAACAGCTCTTACATTAATTTCATCATTTATACACATAAAACGGCAACAAAGCATAAAACACGGCATTTGAATTTTACATTTAAATTTGTTAAAAGTACATGTTAAAACCAATGACAACAACTATAAATAAAAGTACTTTCTTTGTAAAAACATCAAATCTGTAAATTATAACATAGTTAGGCCTAGTGCAGGAGACAAGAGGCTTATCAGTTTTGAGTGCTGTCCTCATGCTTGTCAGCTAGGCTACTGTAACTCACGGTTTGGCCTATAAGTAGCCTCCTCCCTCCTCTCCCAGTCTGCTGTAGTACTCGGGCTTTGTAAATTCACTTAGCTAATTGATTTCAGCATGTCTTCCTCTAGGCATCACGTTGTTCGCCATCATGTGATGACACTGGTCTCAAGCCTACTTGTTAACCAGAACTGAGGGCATCACTACCCTAAGGAGAGGGCCGAGACGCTATAGATTAACAAAAAGGCGACCCTATAACCTGCAACTGCGTGTTTTTTTTTAGTCTCAACTATGACCACGCCTGTCTTCTCAAAATGAGTTTTGCTGTGATACCGGTAGCTTTAAGAAAAACGTAGGTCAAGCATCGTTATTTTTCCACCGCCGAAAGTTAAAGAGGAAATATTTAACGAAAGATTCATAAATGGCTGAAGAAGTTTTAATAACGCCACCAGGGAAAATAACGTCGGTAAGATTTTCAAGTTTGTTTTTGTAAATGACCTGCTATTCTGTTTGATTTTGATATTCCATTCAGTTCACATTCTTTACCTGCATCCTATCTTGGATGCAATATTTTATTTATAAACTTGTTATAAACAATGTTCCATATTTACTGTAGCGACCCTGTGTTTATAAGCGCGGCATCGACTGCTCCAAAAGCATGTTCAAGTGGCAGAGTCGAAACCCGCGCATATAAACACAGGGTCGCGCCACACTATTTTGAATTCAAATATGCCTGAGATATTGACATCTGTAAATGGACATTGCTCTGTACGAACATAGCGATAGGCTAGATGCACCTAAACTTGTCTTTATTTTACATAGTAACGTTAGAACCCATATTATGACTGACAAGTCAATACTTTATCTTTAAACATCATGCCTCTGTCCTCAGAAGAGGAGGTGAGCACTCATTACATGTCACAAGACAATGTCTAATCTACACAACCTTTCTCACGTGTGTGCGGTAGGCAAGTGACTGCATCTGACCACTTAGTGCCCAAATTAAGTTCCCTGACCTGACCTGGGTGAAGTCCACCTCCATCGTGCAATGCGTTCCACTGGTTCTGGACCAGAGTACAGTCACACTTCCTGACTGCTGATTAAACATTACTATTCTATTCTGAACTGTGTGGCTTGAGCCCCTATGCTTTCTCCTATCCATTCCACTTCATCACTTGTTAGAAAGCATTTCAACTAATCTTAGTCCCCTTGAGGTTATTATAGTTAGAAAGGTAATATATGCATGCAGTTGAAGTCGGAAGTTTACATACACTTAGGTTAGAGTCATTAAAACAAGTTTTTCAACCACTCCACATATTTCTTGTTAACAAACTATAGTTTTGGCAAGTCTTTTGGGACATCTATTTTGTGCATGACACAAGTCATTTTCCCCAAAATGGTTATAATTCACTGAATCACAATTCCAGTGAGTCAGAAGTTTACATACACTAAGTTGACTGTGCCTTTAAACAACTTGGATATTTCCAGAAAATGATGTCATGGCTTTAGAAGCTTCTGAAAGGCTAATTGACATAGATTTAGCGGTGTACCTGAATATGTATTTCAAGGCCCACCTTCAAACTCAGTGCCTCTTTGCTTGACATCATGGGAAAATCAAAGGAAATCAGCCAAGACCTCAGAAAAAAATTGTAGACCTCCACAAGTCTGGTTCATCCTTGGGAGCAATTTCCAAACGCCTGAAGGTACCACGTTCATCTGTACAAGCAATAGTATGCAAGTATAAACACTATGGGACCACGCAGCCGTCATACCTTTGAGGAAAGAGACGCGTTTTGTCTCCTAGAGATGAACGTACTTTGGTGCGAAAAGTGCAAATCAATCCCAGAACAACAGCAAAGGAAACAGGTACAAAAGTATCTATATCCACAGTAAAACAAGTCCTATATCGACATAACCTGAAAGGCCGCTCAGCAAGGAAGAACCCACTCCTCCAAAACCTCCATTAAAAAAAGCCAGACTATGGTTTGCAACTGCACATAGGGACAAAGGAAATGTCCTCTGGTATGATGAAACAAAAAAATAACTGTTTGGCCATAATGACCATTGTTATGTTTGGAGGAAAAAGGGGGAGGCTTGCAAGCCGAAGAAAACCATCACAACCGTGAAGCACGGGTGTGGCAGCATCATGTTGTGGGGGTGCATTGCTGCAGGAGGGACTTGTGCACTTCACAAAATAGGTGGCATCATGAAGATGGAAAATTATGTGGATATATTGAAGAAACATCTCAAGACATCAGTCCTCAGGAAGTTAAAGCTTGGTTGCAAATGGGTCTTCCAAAAGGACAATGACCCCAAGCATACTTCCAAAGTTGTGGCAAAATGGCTGAAGGACAACAAAGTCAAGGTATTGGAGTGGCCATCACAAATCCCTGACCTTAATTCAATAGAAAATGTGTGGGCAGAACTGAAAAGGCATGTGCCTGCAAGGAGGCTGTAACGTTCTGACCTTTATTTCCTTTGTTTTGTCTTTATTTAGTATGGTCAGGGCGTGAGTTGGGGTGGGCAGTCTATGTGTGTTTTTCTATGTTGGGGTTTTGAGTTCAGCCTAGTATGGTTCTCAATCAGAGGCAGGTGTCATTAGTTGTCTCTGATTGAGAATCATACTTAGGTAGCCTGGGTTTCACTTTTGAGTTGTGGGTGTTTTGTTTCCGTGTGAGTGTTTGTTGCCACACGGTACTGTTTTGGTCTTCGTTCATGTTTATTGTTTTGTATTTCATAGTGTTCAGTTTATGTCTTAAAATAAACGTTATGGACACTTACCACGCTGCGCATTGGTCCTCCGATCCTTCTCACTTCTCCTCCTCAGAAGAGGAGGAAGAATGCCGTTACAGAGGCCTACAAACCTGACTCCGTTACACCAGCTCTGTCAGGAGGAAATTCACCCAACTTATTGTGGGAAGCTTGTGGAAGGCTATCCAAAACGTTTGACCCAAGTTAAACAATTTATAGGCAATGCTACCAAGTGTATGTAAACTTCTGACCCACTGGGAATGTGATGAAAGAAATAAAAGCTGAAAGAAATCATTCTCTCTACTATTATTCTGACATTTCACATTCTTAAAATAAAGTGGTCATAATAACTTCCCTAAACCAGGGAATTTTTACTAGGATTAAATGTCAGGAATTGTGAAAAACTGAGTTTAAATCTATTTGGCTAAGGTGTATGTAAACTTCTGACTTCAACTGTAGGATGGGCATCTGGCCCTAATTTCTGACTAATGCAAACTGGTTTAAGAGCATTTCATATTATACTCTACGTAAATCTGATACTCTCCATTAGTATAATACAATATATTTCGTATGGTATGTATTCATTTGTGGATATTCATCATCCATTTCGGATTATATATTACGAATTACAATTCATATAATGTGTTACAAATTTACAAAATGTACAATATGTTAAGAATTTGGAAAAAGTATGATGTGTTACGAATTCCAGTTTGTTGTGGCTAATGTTAGCTAGGCAGTTAGGTGGCTAATGCTAATGTTAGCTAGCTGACAATCGTTAGCTAGGCTAGGGGTTAGGGTTAAGGTTAGGAGTTAGGTTTAAAGAGTTATGGTTAGGGGAAGGGTTAGCTAAAAGCGTTAAGGTTAGGGGAAAGGTTAGCTAACATGCTAAGTAATTGCAAAGTAGCTAAACAGTTTTAAGTAGTTGAAAAGTTGCTAATTAGCTAAATGCTAAAGTTGTCCGTGAAGAGATTTGAACACTCAACCTTTAGGTTGGTAGACGTAACGTTCTGTCTTACATTCGTAGAGAAAAAAAATGCTATCTAGAACCTAAAAGGGTTCTTCGGCAGTCCCCATTGGAGAACCCTTTGAATAACCCTTTTTGGTTCTGGGTAGAACCCTTTTGGATTTCTTACATGGAACCCAAAGAGGTTCTACCTGGAACCAAAAATGGTTCTACCTAGAACCAAAACAAGTTTTCGTATGGGGACAGTGGAAGAACCGTTTTGGAACCCTTTTTTACGAAGAGTTTATGTAACCGTACCAAACATAACATATCATACTAATTTACTTTTACTATGATATGTCTAGTCTATGAAACCAGGCTGAGGAATATCATGTATATGGGAATTTCCACATGAGATTGGCCCAAATATATTCATGGTGTTTTGTAGCTTCCTGAAGTAAAATCAATATCCCAGTAATGATCATCACTGTATACAAGTGGGGACATTTGGCCTGTCCTCAAATGGAAAAAGGCTATTTTAGGCGTAAGGTTTAGGGTTAGAATATAAGGTTAGGGGTTAAGGTTAGACGTTGAGTTAGGGATTAATGAAAAAAGGATTTTGAAAAGGAACCAATTGTTTGTCCCCAAAAAGTCCTCACACGTATAGTAATACCCTGTTGTGTGTGTGTGTGTGTGTGTGTGTGTGTGTGTGTGTGTGTGTGTGTGTGTGTGTGTGTGTGTGTGTGTGTGTGTGTGTGTGTGTGTGTGTGTGGATTCTCCAGATTCTCCACCAGATACAGTCACATAATTAACATGTTAAGGGTTAATGTGGCTTATACCAACAGTTCCTCAGACCCATGGATTCCTCCAAACTAAAGGCCATAGAAGAGATGAATGAGAGCCCAACAGTAAAGACAACTTTGACTGTCATTCATATTCACACAAATCTTAAACCTTTGACTGTAAATGGCAGAACAAATGAACTCCTCAAGAGCAAAGGCTGGAGTACAAACCAAATAATAAAACATTAGATGTTGGTTTATGACAAGTTTACTGTACACATTTTCTCCGAGATAATCTCCCTTTATCCCTTTCTCTCTCTCTGCAGCACCTGACCTCATCTCTGTTGGCAGTAGCGTTCCTCACCTCATTTGGGAGCTCCATGCTCTATGGCTACAACCTGGCAGTGGTCAACTCCCCTGCAGTGGTAAGTCCATTGAACTACACTCATATTATCTGCATTGTACATTCCATACTTTCCTGTATTGAATACTCTGCCACGGCCAACTCCTAACTTGTGGAACCCGGAATCTCCCCCAAATCATGTATTGTTGATGTAAACAGAGATTGGGCGCGATTGTTGAAGTTACATTTAAATTCAATTTACTTTCACCGGTCTACACTATTGACTATGTGACTATGGACTGTGTCCCACGGACATCAATTTGATTTATGTTTGAATTATGAGTATACATCTCACATACAGTATACAGTGCATTTGGGAAGTATTCAGACCCTTTTCCACATTTTGTTACGTTACAGCCTTATCCTAAAATGGGTCATGTCAATTTTTTTCCTCATCAATCTACACACAATTTAAAAAAACAAAATAACAAAGTGAAAACAGGATTTTAGAAATGTTTGCAAATGTATTAAAAATAAAAAACATAAATACCTTATTTTCATAAGTATTCAGACCCTTTGCTATGAGACTCGACATTGAGCTCAGGTGCATCCTGTTTCCATTGATCATCCTTGAGATGTTTCTAGAACTTGATTGGAGTTCACATGTGGTAAATTCAATTGATTGGACATGATTTGGAAAGGCACACATCTGTCTATATAAGGTCCTACATTTAACAGTGCATGTCAGAGTAAAAACCAAGCCATGAGGTCGAAGGAATTGCCCGTAGAGCTCCGAGACAGGATTGTGTCGAGGCACAGGTCTGGTGAAGGTTACCAAAACATTTCTCCAGCATTGAAGGTCCCCAAGAACACAGTGGCTTCCATCATTCTAACATGGAAGAAGTTTGGAACCACCAATACTCTTCCTAGAGCTGGCTGCCCGGCCAAGCTGAGCAAGAGAAGGGCTCCAGAGTTCTTTGGTGGAAATGGGAGAACCTTCCAGAAGGACAACCATCTCTGCAGCACTCCACCAATCAGGCCATTATGGTAGAGTGGCCAGACGGAAGCCACTCCTTAATAAAAGGTAAATGACAGCCTACTTGGAGTGGGCCAAAAGCCACCTAAAAACTCTCAGACCATGATTAACAAGATTCTCTGGTCTGATTAAACCAAGATTGAACTATTTTCAGTGGCAGGGACTGGGAGACCATTCAGGGTCGAGGGAAAGATGAACGGCGCAAAGTACAGAGAGATCCTTGATGAAAACCTGCTCCAGAGTGCTCAGGACCTCAGACTGGGGCCAAGGTTCGCCTTCCAACAGGACAACGACCCTAAGCACACAGCCAACAAAACGTAGGAGTGGCTTAGTCTCTGAATGTCCTTGAGTTAGCTAGAGCCCGCACTTGAACCCGATCGAACATCTCTGGAGAGACCTGAACATAGCTTTGCAGTGACGCTCCCCCATCCAACTTAACAGACTTTGAGAGGATCTGCAGAGAAGTATAGGTGAAACTCCCCAAATAAAGATGTGCCAAGCTTGTAGCGTCATACCCAAGAAGACTCAAGGCTTTAATTGCTGCCAAAGTGGCTTCAACAAGTACTGACTAAAGGGTCTGAATTCGTATGAAAATGTTATATTTCAGTTTTTTATTTTTAATAAACTTGCAAAAAACGTATTAAAACCTGTTTTTGCTTTGTCATTATGGGCTATTGTGTGTAGATTATTGAGGGGAAAGATACATCCATTTAGAATACAGCTGTAACGTAACAAAATGCGGAAAAAGTCAAGGGGTCTGAATACTTACCGAATGCACTGTATCTTTTACACTCTTACCCTCATGTACATCAGAGTGAGACCCCCAATGCTGTATCTAATACTGCTCACCATGATGAGTCCATGCTTTCACACAAAAAATGTGAAAGTCTGAGGCTTAGCCTACATTTTAACACTGATAGTTAAAATGAAAATGATTTGTCAGTGTGAGGTAGTTTAAACTGTGTGTGCATCTGTGAAAGGTTTGTTGTCACCAGGAATGTGGATTGAATGAGGAACCAGGCTGCTCTTTATCAGAAGGAATGCAGTTGAGGCCATGCAGTTGGAAGGACTGTAGAACCAATCTCTCCGAAGCTAATGCCAAATATATCCTACAGCATAAGATAATGCTAACTGCATTCTTCAGCCCAAAGCTAATGCTAATTGTATCCCACAGCTATAGGGTCACTGTTGGGGTCATTGGGTATTGTGTCTTTGTCCCTTTAGCCCGATTACAGGCCACTGGTTACCAGTGTTGACTGTTGGGGTTTGGGCTTGCTTTATATTCTTGTTTCAATTGGTGGTGGCTGGTGCAGTATTTGCTAAGACATAATACTAGGTAAATAGCAGGGCTGTCAAATATGATTTACATTAATTTAAATGTACAAATATTTGTTATTTTACTTTGAAAGTAGTCTATGGACAAGGAGTGGCTGCAACCCATACTGTTCTTTTTTAAACTAGCCGCTAGAAACATTTAGCGAGATTATAATTTGTGGATCAATTCCCATGTACAGTACCAGTCAAAAGTTTGGACACACCTGTCACGACTTCCGCCGAAGTCGGTTCCTCTCCTTGTTCGGGCGGCGTTCGGCGATCGACGTCACCGGCTTTCTAGCCATTGCCGCTCCATTTTTCATATGTCCATTTGTTTTGTCTTGTTCCATACACACCTGCTTTTCATTCCCCAATCAATCTACATGTATTTAGTCCTCTGTTCCCCATCATGTCTTTGTGTGTAAGTGTTTATTGTTACGTGATTATTTTGTCAGGTGCTGCACTTTTGTTTTAGACCGTGTTTGTGGCACTAGTATGTTTTTTAGGCTGTCATTGTTGACCGGTATGAACATGCGTCTGTTTAATATACTCCGCTCTCCTGCACTTGACTTCACCTCCCATATACACACCTAACAACACCTACTCAATCAAGGGTTTTTCTTTATTTTTACTATTTTCTACATTGTAGAATAATAGTGAAGACATCAAAATTACGAAATAACACATATGGAATCATGTAGTAACCAAAAAAGTGTTACAAAGACACAGAGGTTGGAACCAAATATCTCAAAAGAAAGATTTCCACTGGTCTAATGTCCATTGCTTGTGTTTCTTGGCCCAAGCAAGTCTCTTCTTCTTATTGCTGTTCTTTAGTAGTTGTTTCTTTGCAGCAATTCGACCATGAAGGCCTGATTCACCCAGTGTCCTCTGAGCAGTTGATGTTGAGATGTGTCTGTTACTTGAACTCTGTGAAGCATTTATTTGGGGTGCAATTTCTGAGGCTGATAACTCTAATGAACTTATCCTCTGCAGCAGACTGCTTTTCCTGTGGCGGTCCTCATGAGTGCCAGTTTCATCATAGCGCTTGATGGTTTTGTCTGGATTAACTGACCTTCATGTCTCTAAGTAATGATGGACTGTCATTTCTCTTTGCTCATTTGAGCTGTTCTTGCCATAACATGGACTTGGTATTTGACCAAATATGGCTATCTTCTGTATACCACCCTTACCTTATCACAACACAACTGATTGGCTCAAATGCATTAAGAAGGAAAGAAATGACACAAATGTACTTTTAACAAGGCACACCTCTTAATTGAAATTCATTCCAGGTGACTACCTCATGAAGCTGGTTGAGGGAATGCCAAGAGTGTGAAAAGCTTTCATCAGGGCAAAGGGTGGCTACATTGAAGAATCTCAATTATAAAATATATTTTGATTTGTTTAACACTTTTTTTGGTTACTACATGATTCCATGTGTGTTATTTCATAGTTTTGATGTCTTCACTGTTATTCTACAATTTCGAAAATAGTACAAATTTAAGAAAACCCTTGAATGAGTAGGTGTGTCCAAACGTTTGACTGGTACCGTAAGTCAATCTTATGTTGAAATTGCATGCTGTTCTACATCGGGTTCCTATGTTTTAACACCCATCAGAACACTCTGGTACACTTTTCAGGAAGTAGGCAGTGTACCGTAATTACAATTTGACCATGTGTTTTTTTAATTGCAGTTCAATTACCAAATCGCTCTCTAGTGGCTCATGGGTGGAATGTTATTCAAATGTTTCATAATTCCCTAAATAATAATCAGGTTTCTATGTCAACCGGTTTTGTTATATTTCAGACTTCTGTGATGCACATTGAGTGTATAAAAAAATGTAAGACACCTGCTCTTTCCATGACATAGACTGACCAGGTGAATCCAGGTACAAGCTATGATCCTTTATTAATGTCACTGGTTAAAGAAGGATTTTTAAGCCTTGAGACAATTGAGACATGTATCGTGTATGTGTACCATTCAGAGGGTGAATGAAGCACACCAGTTTGGGGGGTGGGGGGGTTGCAACCCAATATTAGGAAGGTGTTCTTTACGTATGTTTTGTACACTCAGTGTATATAAAGTGTATTATTGGGATGCAAACTCAAAATGTAATACATTTCAACTCTATATCTGACATGATACAAGTGTCTTCTTATTTGAAGACTATTACCATGTGTATTACCATGTACTTCTTCCCAAAGTAAATTTGTGTAAGACTACTGTCATGTTTGTCGTATGAATTGGACCAAGGCGCAGCATTGTATGCGTACATTCTTATTTTATTTAGCAAATGAGCACTGAACAAACTAACCAAAATAACAAACCGTGAAGCTCTACAAACGAGTGCTGACAGGCAACTACACATAGACAAGAACCCACAAACACAAAAGGGAAAATGGATAACTAAATATGATCCCCAATCAGAGACAACGATAAACAGCTGCCTCTGATTGGGAACCATATAAGGCCACCATAGACATACAAATACCTAGACCTACAAAACCCTAGACATACAAAAACCCTAGACAATACAAAAACTAGCATACCCACCCTCGTCACACCCTGACCTAACCAAAATATAAAGAAAACAGAGCGTGACAACTACCAAGAAAGACTCTGTGTGACCCTGATTTAGACCACTGCAGTAAAATGTTAGGTTAACAGCTGGACTGTAAAGTGAAGCTTAGCCAACAGTTGTCCATTCCAATTCTATAGTTGGAACTGTAGAGATGGTTGGAACACTGCTTTAATATCTGCTCAAGTGAACTGTGAAATAGAGCATGACCAGAATGTTTCTGTTTGTATGTTTGAAATACACTAAGGTCTGATTACTATCATCAGAACACGCACACACACACACACACAGTGCAAGTTCTCTTCATTTCTCACCGTTCCTCGCCTGAGTCTGTGAGTGGTTGAATTGATCCTGAATTGGCCACACTGTAGATTAAGAGGTTAATTAAGTTTTTTTTTTAAAGGACATAGCAGTGGAATTTAATTAGTCCTGGTCTGTGACCTGAAAATGCCAGGGATAGAGGAGAAGCATGGGCCACATGACAAGGACTCCCAGTTTGGTTGTGATTCTGCATTCCCCTCTATAGGCTCTCATTGGCCAGATAGCGATGGATTAAATGTAAGTGGGGCAGTCTCATTGACATTGGCATTTTGGGAATGTAAGAATGATAGTTATATAGTGTTTTGTACAGTTTGATGCTGGTAACACATTGAGGTCTTAGTCACATTATGTAACACATTGTGTGGTGTATGGCATACTGTGTGTCATACAGTCATTTGAATTGTGTCGCACCAAGTTTATGTGATAACACCTCTTTGCCCCTCTCAATTTAATTCTACTCAATGAGCTCTATTGGCATGATAGGTATCTTACACTGGCAAAGCAAGAGCACAGGAACACATTAAATAAATCATAGTGATTAACAGTAGTAATACTGTTTTCTCCCTGCTTTGTTTCTCTCGCTCTCTCTCTCCCTGTTTCACTCTCCCCCACAGTACATTAAGGACTTCTACAACAGGACGTCAGTGAGCCGTAATGGTACGGGGCTGGATGAGGAGGCTCTGACCCTCATGTACTCTCTCACCGTGTCTGTCTTTGCCATTGGGGGTCTACTGGGATCCCTCATGGTGGGCATGCTCGTCACCAGGTTCGGCAGGTGAGACCCTTACACGCTCCCCATACGCACACTCCCTGTGACACACACTCCTATACAGGTTTTTCACAATATGCTCTGCTCCCCATTCGAGTCAGTGTTCATCTGTAAAGATTTGGAAAGTTCTGTCCTTTGAAGACCTTTGTTTTGGTTTAGGCCAATGCCTGAGACCTCCAGACACTGTGGCTGCAGGGTGGCTGTTGGCCAGTTGACATGAACAGCCTCAGAGACACAGTGCAGCATCTGGACTGGAGCTCTGGGCACTGCCACCCTGCCTGGCTTTCTGAGCTAGTCACACACACACACACACACACACACATACACATACACATACACATACACATACACATACACATACACATACACACAGACACAGACACAGACACAGACACAGACACACACAGCAGACACCACACATCTATCACCCACACACACACACACACACACACACACACACAATGTTAGAGCAGCACCCTCATCTATCACCCCTGGGTGACCTTCTGCTACCCAATGTGCTACACTTGTTCTGTTCCCTCTGCCCTTTAAAGTGCACACTCTCTGTCCCCTATACCCTTTGGAGTGTAGTCAGTGCGATCTCTCTCCCCTCTTGCCAGCCCTCTAAAGAGTGTTTTGTATTCAGTGCAGGCTTAGATCTCATTTATCTAAAGGACTCACGTGATCTGACTGGACATTTACATGCAAATGAAAGAGAACAATTTACGAGCCCAGTTATGAGCTGATCATTTTCATCACCCAACGGTGTTTTATCGGCGATCAGAACTCAAAACGCCCTCCCTGACTGTATATCAGGGGGAGACTTTACTATTCTATGTCATAGAAGTAATGAAGGTGTACCTGCTATTGCCTATGGTCCACATGCTTTTATGCACAGCTTCATACATTGGTACATTAATTAGCTAGTTCTGATAATCCACACATTTTAATGGTGGATGTGTTGTGTGTTGTTGTGCGTGTAGGAAAGGCACAGTGGTGAACTCGACGGTATTGGTGTTCATCGCTGGATCTCTCATGGGCTTCAGCAGGATCTGTGGCTCTCCAGAGATGGTCATCTTTGGCCGCTTCGTCACAGGGATCCACTCAGGTACAAACACATCAGCGTGCCCACTCAGTGAGAAGGGTAAGGTTCAGGGTTGAGAGTTAGAGTTAAGGTTATAGGATAAGGGTCAAGGTTCAGGAATGGGTCACTGTTTAATCAGCCAGGAATGTATACATACGGTATAAACGTGGCACGGTAGCTGGGCAAAGTTGTGAATGTAGCAATAACAAGAGAGTGAATGTTTGCTCACTGTTGTGTCTTATCTTGATTTTTGGTCGGTGAAAAAAATGTCCACGTCGTCATCGTTGTGTTGTGTAGGTATCTCTCTGAGCGTGGTGCCCATGTACCTGGGGGAGATAGCTCCTAAGAACCTGCGTGGTTTCCTGGGGCTCGTGCCCAGCCTCTTCATTTGTGCTGGGGTCTTCTCGGCCCAGATCCTGGGTCTACACGAAATTCTGGGGAAGGTACGCCAAATACCATTTCCAGGAAAAGCTTTACACTTGCCGTTCATAAGTTTAGAGATGGATTCATTTTCAATGGTTTGCGTGTTGCATTTTTGGGGTTATGTGTGTACTGCACAGGAGGTTGGTGGCACCTTAATTGGGGAGGACGGGCTCGTGGTAATGGATGGAGTGGAGTTGAATGGTATCAAATACAAACACATGGTTTCCACGTGTTTGATGCCATTCCATTTGCTCCGTTCCAGCCATTATTATGAGCCGTCCTCCCCTCAGCAGCCTCCACTGGTGTACAGCTGTACATCATGTAGGTGATGATTGTGAGTCGTTTTCTCATGTTTACAGGAGGATCACTGGCCCCTGTTTCTCTCTCTGGTGGTGATACCCACCTTCATTCAGCTGATGCTGTTGCCATGGTTTCCGGAGAGCCCACGATACCTGCTGATTGAGAAGCACAATGTCCACGCCACCATTATAGGTCAGCATGCTAGACGACACCATTGAGACGGGGACACATACTTAGTGTGTGAATAATGTAACCTCAGGGCTATGCTTATTTCCTGTGGCAACGTTGTCAATTCGAAACTGTTTAGTTAACCATCAATGACAAAGTTCAAGTCATATTTCATTTTCATTTGATGCAAACGCATTGTCATTGCCTGTTTCAAGTGTAACGTCCTGTTTTATTTCCTACCTCAGCGTTGAAGTGGTACCGGGCCAAGTGTAACATCCAGTCAGAGATCGAGGAGATGCAGGAGGAGCAGCGCTCTCTGTCGTCGGTGGAGACCGTGTCGGTATGGCGACTTATACTGGACCCTTTGGTGCGCTGGCAGCTGCTCAGTGTGGTGGTCATCAATATCGGCATGCAGCTCTCCGGTATAGACGCTGTAAGATTGCTCATCTGTTCGCTATGGTGCTCCTCTCCTTCTCATATCTCTCTATCCCTCTGTTACTCCTTTTTTAGCACTCCTCGCCCTATCTCTACCTCTCACTTTTCACCCGTTTTCACCCCTATCACACCCTGCTCATTCTCTGCCATTCGCATGTCCTTTCCTTACTTTCTCACCCTCTCTCTCTCTCTCCTACACTCCACCTCTTATCGCTCTCTCACCTTCTTCCCCCTCTCATCCATTACAGTCGGGCCCACTACACCGAGAGGCTCAGTTGAAAGGCAGAATGAATGATTCCTCATCTTTTATAAGCCTCATGTGATCATGTGGTGAAGAACCCAAAACTACGAGTCATCATTTAACAGCAATACGATTAGCTAAATCCCTTCCTGAATTATGCTACTGAGATGCATTAATTATTCAAATGATTACCAGGACACTGGGGCCAACAAGTGCACATTTTACCCATCAGAGCTGAACACATTAGCAGCCTCATCTCTGCAATGTATTTTTAGCAGCTAATTAGCTTTGGCAATCTATTTGAGGCAGCTTTGAAACACAGGTAGTGAGGATGAAGACGGTGGTGATGGTGATGAGGATGATGGTATCAGGCAGATACCAGAGGAGAGCTGTAGGCTAAGTGGAGGTGACCGGTGGCAAGCCTTGACACTGTTCTGTGACTGCAGCAGGAGAGAGGAGTGTGTTTAATGGGTGTGTAGACTTGTGTGTGTTGGTTTCTTACTACCTCCAACTCCTGATTTACCCCCCTGTCCACTGTTACTCTGTGCCCATGCTGTGCCACCTGTTCCAGGCTGTTCCACTTGTGCCCATGCCCCTCAAGCTCAAAAGTGTCTTTCTCTATTGTAGCTCTGGTTCTATACCAATGACATCTTTAGGAACGCGGGCATCCCAGACCCAGAGATCCAGTACACTACAGTGGGTACAGGAGCCATTGAGATCATTGCCGGCCTCATCGGGGTGAGTCTATGGAGGAGACATGGGATTGGTTGTAAGTTTGCCCTGTCATATTTTTCTCTTTTAACGGTTGTGTTATTCATGTTTTGTTGCTTTCTGTCTCTTTGTATCTTGTTGTACCTTCTTTCTCTCTCTCTCTCTCTCTCTCTCTCTCTCTCTCTCTCTCTCTCTCTCTCTCTCTCTGTCTCTGTCTCTCTCTCTGCCCCTTCTCTCTCTCTCTCTGTCTTTCTCTTTCTCTTTCTCTTTCTCTCTCTTTCTCTCTCTCTCTCTCTCTCTCTCTCTCTCTCTCTCTCTCTCTCTCTCTCTCTCTCTCTCTCTCTCTCTCTCTCTCTCTCTCTCTCTCTCTCTCTCTCTCTCTCTCTCTCTCTCTCTCTCTCTCTCTCTCTCTCTCTCTCTCTCTCTGTGTAGTGTTTTACCATAGAGAAACTGGGCAGGAGGCCTCTCATCATCGGGGGGTTTCTAGTCATGGGATTCTGCTGCGCTGGGATCACTCTCTCCCTCGTTCTACAGGTCTGTATTTGTGGTATGTGCGGGTGGGTGGGAGGTAGGGTGCACTGCATTTGTGTTTTTACTATATTAATTATATCCTTCTGATATGACAGAGAGTACTTTAGTATAGTTTATCAATCAATCAAATGCATTTTATAAAGCCATTTTCAGCAGTTGTCAGAAAGAGCTTTACAGATCCCCAGCCTGAAACCCCAAAGAGCAAGCAATGCAGAGGTGGGATCAGTGGCCAGGAAAAACTCCCGAGAAGGCAGGAACATGTAGGGAGAAACCTAGAGAGGAACCAGGCTCCGAGGGGTGGTCAGTCCTCTTCTGGCTGTGCCGGGTGGAGATTTAAGAGTGCATGCGGCCAACTGTAATAGAAATCTCCTTATGGAATATACTGACTCATTTAGGTCATGGCGTCTTGTGTCTTCCACTACACTATGCTTACAGGTTCACTTACCATTCATGCGTTATGTCAGTGTTGGATGCGTGGTCGGTATCATCGCTGGTTTCTGCATTGGGCCAGGTGAGCTGCATTCTTCTACTTACTCTATCTTACTCTTCTCCTCTCAGTTATGAATTTACTTTCCATTCATTTGAGCAGAGAGCACACATGCAGACACGCGCACACGCGCACACACACACACACATCCAAGCTTCATACAGGGATACACCAGGGTGTGTTGCCAGATTTGCTGGTTTCCCACCTCCTGGTGTGTATTGAAAGGGCGCCCTCTGGAGGTCAAAGTTGAGCGCTTGTTAATGCAGCTAATGGCCTTGATCTCACCTCCTGATTATCTGCCTGTGTGTGATGATGATAAAGTCTATATCCCCTCTAAGATAGACAAATGAGAGTGTGTTCTGTAGAGGGACGTATGTATGTACATACCCGACTACATCCCCCTCTGGTCCTTAGTGGATTGGCTCATTCTGTCTAGGATCCTGTCTTTAATTAGGCCTCATCACGCCTCATTGGTCAGAAAGGTGATGAATGCTGCCGCTCAACAGCAAATCAAGATGAATAATGAATCCGGGGCCTAACTCCTCATCAGTCGAAAAGTGTTATTCCTCCGCCACCCACAATGATGAGGCACGAATAATTATGCACAAATAAGGCAGCCTGGGCTCATGTTCATTCAAAGGGTCATTAGCAGTGTAGTAACACAAGGCGTTGCATATTCATCACTTGTGACCAAACGGGATTAGATCGCTTACTACCACATTACAATGGTAAACAATTGCTCAGGTGCCATCCAGAGCTGGGTTTAAATAGTTTGCCTGAACGTTTTCTTGTGCCTGCCTGGAGTACCAGATTGGCAGGTCGGGTTTACACTTTTGGGACTGTTCCATTCAAATCAAATCCAATTTATTTATATAGCCCTTCGTACATCAGCTGATATCTCAAAGTGCTGTACAGAAACCCAGCCTAAAACCCCAAACAGCAAGCAATTCAGGTGTAGAAGCACGGTGGCTAGGACAAACTCCCTAGAAAGGCCAAAACCTAGGAAGAAACCTAGAGAGGAACCAGGCTATGTGGGGTGGCCAGTCCTCTTCTGGCTGTGCCGGGTGGAGATTATAACAGAACATGGCCAAGATGTTCAAATGTTCATCAATGACCAGCATGGTCGAATAATAATAAGGCAGAACAGTTGAAAATGGAGCAGCAGCACAGCCAGGTGGACTGGGGACAGCAAGGAGTCATCATTGATTCCATTGCGCCAGGCAAGCTCAATCGCCAGGCAAGCTCAATCAAACGCAGCTAGCTTATGTATTTGAAAGATACTGTACCTAGGGCTGGTGCCATCCCCTACTGCGATTGTTGCCTTAAGCAGTTCATTTAACCCCTAAACTGCTACAGCGGTAATACTGTAAGGATGACCGTGTGCTGCTCCCAGCCTGGTGTGTGAATAGTGTGTCAGGGGTTTGGGTACTGTGACAGTAAAAATATAAATTGGAAGATTAACATTTTATTCAAGGGGACTTTTATTTTGAAAACTCTGTATGAATGCTGTTGAAGGTTGTTAGGAATAATACTGCAACACTCATGAAGGTGTTATGACTGATTTCATGAAGTTATTATGTATACCCCCTTCCTTACTTCCTGGATATGTAGCTACTGTAGATAAAGAGCTCTTCTTAAAGCCCCTGTATCACTCTACCTGTCAGTGTGTTTACATAGTCTGTGTTTGTATATGGGCTGAAATGATTGGTTTTGTGTGTGTGTGTGTGTGTGTGTGTGTGTGTGTGTGTGTGTGTGTGTGTGTGTGTGTGTGTGTGTGTGTGTGTGTGTGTGTGTGTGTGTGTGTGTGTGTGTGTGTGTGTGTGTGTGTGTGTGTGTGTGTGTGTGCAGTGTACTAACGGTCAGTGTATATATTGTAGCGGGTGTTCCTTTCCTGATAACGGCAGAGCTGTTTAAACAGTCTCACCGCCCAGCAGCCTACACTGTGGGAGGATCCCTCAACTGGATTTCCAACTTCACAGTCGGCTTCGTCTTCCCCTTCCTACAGGTAACCAACTGCCTCTGCTCTCACTTAATCTGTCCTCACTTCATATTGTCTCTGTCCTCACTTAATAATATGCCTTCTGCCCTCAATTAACTTGACCTGGCTGTGCCCCTACTTAACATGGCAGCATCAGGGTTGCTGGCATCAGAACTTCAGGTGCCACCTACTGCCGTTGTGCCCTTGAGCATGGCACTTAACCCCTAGCCTGCTCCAGGGGCTCTGCAGTGCAGCTGACACTGTGTTGCTTCCAGCCTTTCGTATATATGTGTGTTGCCCGGGGGTGGTATTCTACTTTGCCTGGCCTCAGCATGGCTCTGCTTCTTCCTGACATGGCTTTACTTGACATGGTGTCCACCCTCACTCAGCATGGCCAACGTCTTTGCTCCTCAGGACCAATGCCTTTGCAAAAAAACACAAATCAGGGCCAAGAACTATGGATATTAGAATCGAAACCCTGTGTCTGTCTGTCCATCCATCCCTCCCTCCCTGGTGTCAGATGTCCGCTGGGTCCTACTGCTACCTGGTGTTCTGCTGCGTGTGTCTGGCGGTGGCGGCCTTTGTGTTCTTCGTCATCCCCGAGACCAAGAACAAGACGTTCGTGGAGATCAGCCAGATGTTCGCCTCCAAGGAGGCGGTGCCAGAGACCCAGGGCCTGGGCCATCCCGACCAGCTCAAACTGAGGAAGATGAACGGATACGGAACCCTGGAGAATGGATCGCTGGAGTTTGACAGCTCCTCCTCCGTCCCCTGATAGTGGCTCTGAGAGAGAGGCTGGCTGCATTCCAAAACTCAGAAGTAGCTTTTGTTTTCTTCAGTATGACCATTGATAGGTAAAAAGCTGTATTGGCTGCCACAAAGAAATCATGGGAGGAGCAGGATACAATATCACGTCGTACTGATTTACTTTCAGATTCAGCTGTGATTTTGAGATCATGCAGTAACAGAGACATGCACACATACTGTAGGCACACGTAAATATACTGCACATATGCTTTCTTTTTGCCTGTTACCTTCCGATTCCAAATCAAGCCTTTGTTATTTTGCAGTCATTTAAAGGGTGTGTGGGTTATGTCAAGACTGACAGATCTGTACATTTTTCAAAAGGGTGTAGCTTGACGTGTTTTATACATACTGTATGGTTTTATCAAAAGCCAGAGTTTATTTTCTAATATATAACTGTATTTGAAATGTGTACATTCAAATATTTGATCAAAGTAATAACATGCAAAGCTTTATGATGTTTATGATCAATTATATACTTGTTTTCAGAGCAATCCTTTTTGTTGTCTAATACATCTCAGGAGAGACATTCACTTTGTTTCAGTCATTAGAATCTAACACAAAACATGATGTATGGTTTTTGAAAATTCACTTTTGGGGTTTGGGGTTGTTTGGGATATGTTACAACCAGTATTGTTTCAAGTGTTCTTGTGCAGCATATATAACTTCTCTGGCAAGCTCTGCAGATGTATAGCACATACCAGCTAACAACAAACGTTCCCACAACTTCAGAGAACACTCCATTAAGAGTCTCATTAGGTCACTAACTAATGTTTTCATAGGAATGTGCCCATGATGTGCAAGTA
The DNA here is from genome assembly GCF_023373465.1 of Oncorhynchus keta. Taxonomy (NCBI): domain Eukaryota; kingdom Metazoa; phylum Chordata; class Actinopteri; order Salmoniformes; family Salmonidae; genus Oncorhynchus; species Oncorhynchus keta. Next base: position 11,604,310 of record NC_068456.1, read on the forward strand.
ATGTTTCCAAGAGACCATCCCCTTAATGTAAAATTGAACTTACCCAGGAAGTGGTTACCATGTACTCAGAATTTACAATATTAATATTTTCGACATGTTTCATGGAAACAAGGGGAAATCCTACAGATGTATAGTTTGTATAGAAAATAGATGCGACAATTGCCTTTCATTAAAACTGTCTTGTGTCGATAAAAGCAGCTGGGCGTTATGACGTCACACCTGTAATAAAAATAAAAAGTGATTGAAGTGTTGCCATTGTACATTTAGGCAAATTGTGCATGAATAAATTGGCGACAGGTTGTATGTCCTTCTACCTATCGGGTTCACGTCTCAGCTAGCCCGCAAAAGTTCAGAATGGACGGAATGCAAGAATGGACTATTTTTTGCCATATTCTTATAATTATCATGTGCCAACGTTTCGCCACGGTCCGTAGTCTACTACAGTGAAACTTGCACTCCTGTAAATCTGAAATAATTGGATGGTAAAACTTGCATCCAGCCAACTATAAAAGCAAGGCGAAGCAATTCGGCCATTCTTGAAAGTCAGGACAATCCTTATCCTGCAAATAAACATTATTTTCATAGTTTAAACAATAGGCATTTATAATTAAATGTGGAGTGGAGGTTAATAGTTAATAAGAGTTGACATCACCTGCCCCGCGATTCGGCAATCAACATTTATTCGAAAACACCATCGTAATTTCCATCATAATTTATCACAATAACGAACATTTGACGAAAGACAATTCCACAACTGTCGAACATGTAAAAATGTTGTTTAGCTGGCGTTTTCATTACACATGTCGCATTGCTTTGGTCGAATACATCTGCCTACTAAGAAACTAACTTTAAATAGATCAGATAGGTGTGTTGTAACTGTTGCCAAATAATGACATTAACACATTTAGCTAAGAATGTGAGAGTATGATGACTCCCCTAGCAGGTCACACAAACCCAGGACATCAGCACCAATGACGAACGCCCTTCATCGCTTTGCCAATACGAAATGTCTCTAGGACATGTGCTTATTGGCTAGATCTGAAACAACTTGGTAGGTTAGGTGTAAGGTAATAGGATGAATGCACTTTAAAGTAAATATCAGCTCTGTTAAAAACAAACTCAAGAAAAACTATTGCCAACATGTGATTTGGGAGTATCATTGAAAAAGGTTAACATGCACCACCAACATTAAACAACTATACTGAAAGCGTTTAAATTGCTGAAATTAGTGGGCCTAAATCCAATCAATGCATGAGCACAGTCAGATTAACTGGTAGATGACATGGTAGCGTAGCAGAAAACTCAGACTACTGTAAATCAAGAGGTTGTG
>NC_068456.1:12519497-12629497 GCF_023373465.1 Oncorhynchus keta
TTCTCTAAAAGCTAATTGCAGTCAGGAGTCAGCTAACCTGGAGTCCAATCAATGAGACGAGATTGGAGATGTTGGTTAGAGCTGCCTTGCCCTATAAAAAACACTCACAAAATTTGAGTTTCCTATTCACCGCATTCACAGTTTGCATTCACAGTTTGCTATTCACAGCATTGCCTAATGTGAACCATGCCTCGAACAAAAGAGATCTCAGAAGAACTTAGATTAAGAATTGTTGACTTGTATAAAGCTGGAAAGGGTTACAAAAGTATCTCTTAAAGCCTTGCCGTTCATCAATCCACGGTAAGACAAATTGTCTATAGATGGAGAAAGTTCAGTACTGTTGCTATTCTCCCTAGGAGTGGCCATCCTACAAAGATGACTGCAAGAGCACAGTGCAGAATGCTTTGAGGTTAAAACTTCTTATGGCTGCAGGGGCAGTATTGAGTAGCTTGCATGAATGGTGCCCAGAGTAAACGGCCTGCTCCTCAGTCCCAGTTGCTAATATATACATATTATTATTAGTATTGGGTAGAAAACACTCTGAAGTTTCTAAAACTGTTTGAATTATGTCTTTGAGTATAACAGAACTCATATGGCAGGCAAAAACCTGAGAAGAAATCCAAACAGGAAGTGAGAAATCTGAGGTTGGTTGATTTTCAACCCAGCCCCTATTGAATTCACAGTGGGATATGGATGAAGTTGCACTTCCTAGGGCTTCCATTACATGTCACCTGTCTTTAGAAACTTGAATGAGGCTGTGTTGTGGGGCTGAATGGGAGCTGAATGAGCCAGGTGTCTGGCAGAGAGCCAGGTCCTGGTCACGCGCAATTCACATGATAGCAACCTGCGTTCCATGGCTTCTCTCCTCACAAAGGAATTCTCAGGTTGGAACTTTATTGAAGATTTATGATAACAACACCCTAAAGATTGGTTCTATACTTAGTTTGAAAAGTTTCTTCGACCTGTAATATAACTTTTTGAAGTTTTCGTCCGACGTTCGGATAGACCTGCACGAGCGTTTGGATTTGTGTACTAAACATGCTAACAAAAGTAGCTACTTGGACATAAATAATGGACATTATCGAACAAATCAAGCATTTATTGTGGAAATAGAATTCCTGGGAGTGCATTCTGATGAAGATCGTCAAAGGTAAGGGAATATTTATACTGTGATTTCTGTTGACTCCAACATGGCAGATAATTGTATTTATTTTCTGAGCGCCGTCTCAGATTATTGCATGGTTTGTTTTTTCCGTTAAGGTTTTTTGTAATCTGACACAGAGGTTGCATTAAGGAGAGGTATATCTATAATTCCATGTGTATAACTTGTATTTTCATTTATGATTAGTATTTCTGTAAAATTATGTGGCTCTCTGCAATATCACCAAATGTTTTTGGAACTCGTGAACGTAATACGCCAATGTAAACTCAGATCTTTTTATATAAATATGAACTTTATCAAACAAAACATACATGTATTGTGTAACATGAAGTCCTATGAGTGTCATCTGATGAAGATCATCAAATGTTAGTGATTCATTTTATCTCTTTTTGTGACTCCTCTCTTTGGCTGGAAAAATGGTTGGGTTTTTCTGTGAGTTGGTGGTCACCTAACATAATCGTTTGTGGTGCTTTCGCTGTAAAGCCTATTTGAAATTGGACACTGTGGTGGGATTAACAACAAGATTACCTTTAAAACGATATGATATACATGTATGTTTGAGGAATGTTAATTCTGAGATTTCTGTTGTTTTGAATTTGGCGCCCTGCACTTTCACTGGCTGTTGTCATATCATCCCGTTAACGGGATTGCAGCCCTAAGAAGATGTATTAATTAGAATCTTAGTGTTAGCAAAAGACTTGCAGCAAAAGAACATGCTAACATCTCTGTTGATGAGTCTATGATACGTAATACACTAAACAAGAATGGTGTTCATGGGAGAACACCACGGAAGAAGCCACTGCTGTCCAAAAAAAAATGTCTGCACATCTGAAGTTTGCAAAAGTGCACCTGGATGTTCCACAGTGCTACTGGCAAAATATTCTGTGGACAGATGAAACTACAGTTGAGTTGTTTGGAAGGAACACACAACACTATGTGTGGAGAAAAAAGGCACAGCACACCAACATCAAATTCTCATCCCAACTGTAAAGTATGGTGGAGGGAGCATCATGGTTTATAATAATAATAATAATATATGCCATTTAGCAGACGCTTTTATCCAAAGCGACTTACAGTCATGTGTGCATACATTCTACGTATGGGTGGTCCCGGGGATCGAACCCACTACCCTGGCGTTACAAGCGCCATGCTCTACCAACTGAGCTACAGAAGGACCTGCTTTGCTGCCTCAGGGCCTGGACAGCTTGCTATCATCAAAGGAAATATGAATTCCCAAGTTTATCAATACATTTTGCAGGAGAAGGCCCAGTCGGAGTCCTGACCTCAACCTGAATGAGATGCTGTGGCATGACCTCAAGAGAGTAGTTCACACCAGAAATCCCAAGAATATTGTTGAACTGAAACAATCGTGTAAAGAGGAATGGTCCAAAATTCCTCCTGACCACAGGTCTGATCCACAACTACAGAAAATGTTTGGTTGAGGTTATTACTACCAAAGGAGGGTCAACCAGTTATTAAATCCAAGGGTTCACATACTTTTCAACCCTGCACTGTGAATGTTTACACGGTGTGTTCAATAAAGACAGGAAAACGTATAATTGTTTGTGTGTTATTCATTTAAGCAGACTGGGTGTATCTATTGTTGTGACCTAGATAAACACACCATGTCACCGTCATAGGATGCCACCTTTCAAACAAGTCAGTTAGTAAAATTTCTGCCCTGTTAGAGCTGCCCTGCCCGGTCAACTCTAAGTGTAGTCATTGTAGTGGAAAAAAAAGGAAAGAGAGCTGGTCAGCGTACCTGAATGGGCAACACCGATAGTACAAGTCCTTAACAAGGATGGTGGAATCACGATATGTGGAGACTTTAAAATCACCCTCTGTTGTTGGCTGAGCTGTATCCGCTACCACACATCAAAAACCTTTTCGCGGGCTTAGCTGGGGGTCAAAAGTTACACAAAAACAACCTTTGCAAGCCTACTTGCAGATGCACGTGGATTAAAATTCAAAGGAGATTCTGACCATCGTGACACACAAATGTCTCTTCAGGTACTGTCGCCTACCGTTTGGAATCACAAGTGTGCCAGACCTGTTCCAGAGGGCAATGGACCAGATCTTGAATGGATTACCAGGAGTACATTGCTACCTGGATGACATCCTCGTTACTGGAAAAGATGAAGAGGGACATTTAATTTTTAGCTCAGTGCGCCTGTCTAACTTAGTTTTTTTCGCAAAGGTATCATTATCTGGCTAATAATGGGGGCCACTCATTGCTACAACGGAATGCCGCTAGTGTCCCAAGAAATTGTCACTTTCCTACAGGTGAATGGCGTACAACACATCAGGTCCGCACCATATCCTCCTTCTATCAACAGGCTGGTGGAGAGGTTTCTACAGACCATGATACATGCCTTAAAAGCGTCTCAGGGTCAAGGGACACTGCACCAATGCTTGAACAGATTCCTGCTATCCTACAGGATCATACCTCACTACAACCAAGGCTTTGCCTGCATCGCTACTCATGAAGCGAGAGCTATGCACAAGCTTCGACCTACTCAAACCTCTGAATGCAAAGGAGACAGTGTGATGTCAAGTCAAACATTGTGAACTGAGAGCAATGGACAGAGCTTTCAATCCTGGAGAAATTGTCTTAGTTAGGAACTACCTCAAAGGACCAATGTGGGTTCCTGCTACAGTCATTGCTCAGACTGGTCCTGTGTCCTACACTGTCCAAACTGCAGAGGACGTCATCTGGAAAAGGCACACAGATCAGTTACTGTTGAGTAAATGCACAGGTTGTTGAGTAAAAGCACCAGTTGTGAGTGGTCTGGAGCTGTTGCTGGGTGATGCCCTGACCCAGCGATCGTCATCTAGAGGGTCACAGTCACCTTCTCAGGACACCAGCTCAGCCGCACCAACACAGGTGTTTGGCGAGACTGTGACACAGGCAACTCGCATGCCTACACCTGTGTCAACGCCACAGTCTAAAGGCATTGTTGAGAGTCCCGTTGACCACCTATGAGAAATAGGTGGGCACCTTAATGTAAACTCAGCAAAAAAATAAATGTCCCTTTTTCAGGACCCTGTCTTTCAAAGATAGTCCGTAAAAATCCAAATAACTTCACAGCTTTTCATTGTAAAGGGTTTAAACACTGTTTTCCATGCTTGTTCAATTAACCATGAACAATTAATGAACATGCACCTGTGGAACAGTCGTTAAGACACTAACAGCTTACAGACGGTAGGCAATTCATGTCAAAGTTAAGAAAACTTAGGACACTAAAGAGGCCTTTTTACTGACTCTGAAAAACACCAAAAGAAAGATGCCCAGGGTCCCTGCTCATCTGCATGAATGTGCCTTAGGAATGCTGCAAAGAGGCATGAGGGACTGCAAATGTGGCCAGGGCAATAAATTGAGATGTCCGTACTGTGAGACGCCTAAGACAGTGCTACAGGGAGACAAGACGGACAGCTGATTGTCTTCGCAGTGGCAGACCACGTGTAACAACACTTGCACAGGTTTGGTACATCCGAACATCACACCTGCTGGACAGGTACAGGATGGCAACAACAAATGCCTAAGTTACACAAGGAACGCACAATCCCTCCATCAGTGCTCAGACTGAGAGAGGCTGGACCGAGGGCTTGTAGGCCTGTTGTAAGGCAGGTCCTCACCAGACATCATCGGCAACAACGTCACCTATGGGCACAAACCCACCGTCGCTGGACCAGACGGGACTGACAAAAAGCGCTCTTCTCTGACGAGTTGCGGTTTTGCGTTTATCGTCATTTCTGGGGGGAATGGCCAGCGCAGAGCCCGGATCTCAATCCCATTGAGCACGTCAGGGAGCTGTTGGATCGGAGGGTGACATTCCCTCCAGAAATGTCAGGTGCCTTGGTGGAAGAGTGGGGTAACATTTCACAGCAAGAACTGGCAAATCTGGTGCAGTCCACAAGGAGGGGGTGCACTACAGTACTTACTGCAGCTGGTGGCCACACCAGATACTGACTGTTACTTTTGATTTTGACCACCCTTTGTTCAGGGACACATTATTCCATTTCTGTTAGTCACATGTCTGTGGAACTTGTTCAATTTTTGTCTCAGTTGTTGAATCTTGTTATGTTCATACAAATATTTAAACATGTTAAGTTTGCTGAAAATAAATGCAGTTGACAGTGAGAGGACATTTATTTTTTTGCTGAGTGTAGGAGGGGAGGAGTTATGCATTGGGGTTGTGCCGCAGATTATCAAGGGGATTATGTGTGTTGAGATGATCAGGTTCTAGATAAATAGTTTAACTGAATTCCTGTCACCCGTCTCATCATTATTGAATTGCTATAAAGACGTGGTTATGAAACCCACGAGATGTAACACCTAGTGTGCATGTCAACACCACCAGCATTGCTAAAATTGAATAGTAGGTTAATTTGGGAGTTCATGTGTCGTCTCCCGGTCAGGGAAAGGGAATGGGGGCATTGACAGTTCAACTGTTCATTAGTAAGAGGCAGATGTCGGCAGCAGAACAAGTTTTAAATAAGTTAAGACTAGGTAGCTTGTTTCAACAGCATATCTAACTAGCTGATTCATTTATATGCGCTACACCACAGGAGGTTGGTGACATCTTAATGTTTTCCATGTGTTTAATGCCATTCCATTTGCTCTGTTCCAGCCATTCATTTGAGCCTTCCTCCCCTCAGCAGCCTCCTGTATGCCATACACACTCATAGATTCTACCCACACATCCACAGGCACATACAATGACACTCTCGCACCTCCCCACACATACACACACACACGCATGCACATCCACACGGCAGGTAGCCTCGAGGTCGGAGCGTTGGGCCAGTAACTGAAAGGTCGCTGGTTCGAACCTCAGAGCTGACATGGTGAAAAAGCCCTTGAGCAAGGCACTTAACCCCAATTGCTCTAGGAGTGCTGGACAATAGTGACCCTGGCTGTGACCCCACTCCCTGCAGGTGTCTTAGGTAGAGTTGGGCTATGCAAGAAACACATTTCCATTACACACTTGTGTGTAACAGAAGAAATATAAACACCCCAAAAGTATTCTTACATCTACACACAATTACCTTATTCGCTGCTGCTACTATTTATTATATTTATCCTGCTGCTCAATCACTTTAACTTTAACCCTGATTACACAACTTTCACCAGTATCCCTTTCATTAATTGGTACTGATGTTGACCTTGTATATAGTGTATATTTTTTGTATTTCTCATGTGTATTTCTTTTATATGACATAGTATTACTGCAACGTTGAGGAAGAGCTCAAAGAAAGCATTTCACTTTACTGTTTACACCTGCTGTATCCTGTGCACATGACAAATAAACTCTGATTTGATTTGATTAGATTTAGTATGATCAGCTGATAGCCCGGCCCAGTGGTTGTAGCTTGCTTATGAGTGGAGGCCTTCATATACAGTGCCTTCAGAAAGTATTCACACCCCTTGACATTTTCCACATTTTGTTGTGTTACGGCCTAAATGGTTCTCACCCATCTACACACAACAATTGTCACTGGCCTACATACATACAATACCCCATAATGTCAATGTGAAATTATGTTTTTAGACAATTTTACTAAATAATTTAAAATGAAAAGCTGAAATGTCTTGAGTCAGTAAGTATTTACCCCTTTGTTATGTCAAGCCTAAAAAAAGTTCAGGAGTAAACATGTGCTTAACAACAAGTCACATAATAAATTGCATGGACTGTGTGCAATAACAGTGTTTAACACAATTTATTTAGCTGTACCCCACACATACAATTATCTGTAAAGTGGGTCCCTCAGTTGAGCAGTGAATTTCAAACACAGATTCAGCCACAAAGACCAGGGAGCTAGATGGGTAAAACAAATGAAAAGCAGACATTGAATATCCCTTTGAGCATGGTGAAATTATTAATTACACTTTGGATGGTGTATCAAACGCCCAGTCACTAGAAAGATACAGGCATCTTTCCTAACTCAGTTGCCAGAGAGGAAGGAAACCACTCAGCGATTTCACCATGGCCATTGGTGACTATGAAGCAGTTATAGTGTTTCATGGCTGTGATAGGAGAAAACTGAGGATTCGGTAACAAAATTGTAGTTACTCCACAATATTAACCTAACCACAACACTAACCTAACCCATCAGTCGTATTTTAGACCAGGTCATAGCACTATATCTGTTGCATCCCTAGTTATATAAATGAAGTGGTTAACTGTATGGATAAAAGGCAACATTGCAATGTCCTCTTCATTGACCTGTCAAATGCTTTCGATACTGTTGATCACTCACGGCTTTCCTCAATTGGCCTAGAGCAGACTGCATGTAACTGGTTTAAAAATTACTAGACGGATAGAACTTAATGTGTATCCACTGATGGTTTTAAATCAGGTTTCCTGATCAACAGGGGTTGATTCTGGGTCCTGTATTTTTTACTGTTTACATTAACAGTATCAACTTGTCTGTAAAAACATTTCACCTGCACTTGTATGCCGATGATAGTGTTGTGTATGGTATTGCCCCCCACGGTTGACCAGGCTCTATCTGAACTACAGTCTGTCTTCATTGTATTACAGAAAACCTATATTGACCTGAAATTAGCATTGAATGCCAGTAAAACAAATTATACTGTATGTTGTTCTCTAGAGCGGATAAATATAACTCTGATTTAATCATATGTACTTTGGATGGTGCATTTGGATAGATGAAAATATGTCTTTTAAAAAGCATACTGGTGAGTTTATTAAGAAGCTGAGAATAAAAATGGGCTTGTTTTATAGAAATAGGTCCTACCTCTCGCTAAATAGTCGAAAGCAGATTATTCAGTCGATGTTCCTATCGGTCCTAGACTATGGCGACATCATCTACATGAACGCAGCTGCCACTTCATTAAAGATGTTAGATGCTGTTTATCATAACGCACTGCACTTTATTACTGGTTAAAATGTTAGTACTCATCATTGCATTCTCTACCAGACAGTCGATTGGCCCTATTTGATGATGACCAAGCTGATCCTAACTGTTATAATGTAGGCCTATTTCTATTTTGCCCTGTTTATCAAAAGTGTTGGAAAAACTTGTCAAAAATCAACTGACTGGTTTTCTTGATGTCTATAGTATTCTCTCTGGTTTCTGCTCAGGTTATGGATGTATTACTTCAACCTTAAAGCTCCTCATTGATGTCACCATTGCCCTTGATTCTAAGCTATGTTGTGCTGCTATTTTTATTGACTTGGCCAAAGCTTTTGATACGGTAGACCATTCCATTCTTGTGGGCCGGCTAAGGAGTATTGGTGTCTCTGAAGGGTCTTTGACCTGGTTTGCTAATTACCTCTCTCAATGAGTACAGTGTATAATGTCAGAAAATCTGCTGTCTCAGCCACTGCCTGTCATCAAGGCTCAATCCTAGGCCTCACGCTCTTCTCAATTTACATCAACAACATGCAGTAGGAGGCTCTCTCATCCATTTATATGCAGATGATACAGTCTTCTACTCAGCTCACCCCTCCCCATATTTTGTGTTAAACGCTCTACAACAAGGCTTTCTTGGTGTCCAACAAGCTTTCTCTACCCTTAACCTTGTTCTGAACACCTCTAAAACAAAGGTCATGTGGTTTGGTAAGAAGAATGCCCCTTTCCTCACAGATGTGATTACTACCTCTGAGGGTTTATAGCTTGAGGTAGTCACCTCATATAAGTACTTGGGAGTATGGCTAGACGGTACACTGTCCTTCTCTCAGCACATATCAAAGTTGCAGGCTAAAGTTAAATCTAGACTTGGTTTCTTCTTTTGTAATCGCTCCTCTTTCACACCAGCTGCAAAACTAACCCTGATTCAGATGACCATCGTACCCATGCTAGATTACAGAGACATAATTTATAGATCGTCAGGTAAGGGTGGTCTCGAGCGGCTAGATGTTCTTTATCATTAGGCCATCAGATTTGCTTTATCTCAATCTCTTCATTCAAAGACTCAATCATGGACACTCTTACTGACAGTTGTGGCTGCTTTGTGTGATGTATTGTTGCCTCTACCTTCTTGCCCTTTGTGCTGTTGTCTGTGCCCAATAGTGTTTGTACCATGTTTTGTGCTGCTACCATGCTGTGTTTCTACCATATTGTTGTCATGTTGTGTTGCTACCATGCTGTGTTGTCGTGTTGCTGCCTTGCTATGTTGTTGTCTTAGGTCTCTCTTTATGTAGTGTTGTGTTGTCTCTCTTGTCGTGATGTGTGTTTTGTCCTATATTTTTAATTTTTAATCCCAGCCCCCATCCCCGCAGGAGTCCTTTTCCCTTCTGGTAGGCCATCAGTGTAAATAAGAATTTGTTCTTAACTGACTTGCCTAGTTAAATAAAGGTTAAATAAAAATTCAAATGAAATGTCAAGTAGGTTGATACATTGCTATGGTTTTATTTATAAAGCCCTTTTTTCAAAAAGTCGAACATCTTTACTTAACTTTAGACATTCGAGGGATGGCTAACTCTGGAAATGAATTTGGTCTCTACTGAGTAAGGTAAATCAGCTTTTAGTTTTCTTGCACTTTATTTGTGGAACGATCTTCAAAATGTTCTTACATTTGATGTTTTGATGCCTCTAAGGCAATTCAGAAAGCTGACTGAGAATTACTGATGAATGCTTGCATTTTGTGTTCATATTTTGACGTGTGTATTTACTGTAATTTATGTAATTCAGGGCTTACCTGTAAAATAATATGACTCCCTGATAAAATAAAGGTTAAATTAAATTAAATTGACAGAGTGAAAAGAAGGATGCCTGTAGAGAATAAAAAATATTCCAAAACCTGCACCCTGTTTGCAACAAGGCACTAAAGTAATACTGCAAATAATGTGGCAAAAGCAATTAAAAAGTTGTCCTAAAACAAATACACTCCATATTTTCAAGCATAGTGGTAGCTGCATCATGCTTGTAATTGTTAAGGACTGGGGAGTTTTTCAGGATAAAAAATAAATAGAATGGAGCTAAGCACAGGAAAAATCCCTGAGAAAAACTTGGTTCAGTCTGCTTTCCACCAGACACTGGGAGATTAATTCACCTTTCAGCAGGACAATAACCTAAAACAGAAGGCCAAATATACACCTTTTACTTAAACCTTTGACTAAAAACATGTTTTCACTTTGTTATTATTGTGTGTAGTTGGGTGCATTTCATTATTATTTTTAAACCGTTTTGAATTCGGGCTGTAACACAACAATTCAAGCTAACTGTGATTGTGGAGGTCTAAGGTATTATTATGGTTTCTGTTCACTTTTTAAAAACTTCCCAGGTGTCAACAATGTGTTATGATAGCTGTTGATCAAGAAATCAGACTCGGTAATGTCAATAGCAGAGTGTAACATTCATAATAGTAATTGTTCCTCTCCAAAGTAATAATGGAAATGACAATATTTAGAAAATTATTATATTTGTGTTCAGCAAAGCCTTTCCCTCGAAATGGCTATCTATGTTTCGACCTAAGACTTACAAACTCACAGATGTTTGGTAATATGTTCAGTCTCTGCAAAAATCTTGTCAATTTCATAGAACATCCATGACGCCTCTTATTTATTTTATTTCGCCAACATGCCAATACTTAGAATTCTGCTTTTTAGAGACACGCATTAAAAATGTCATTTAATTTTGTCTGTCCATTCTGTAAAACATTAAAGTTGTAATTTTGCATGCAAATGTGATGTCGGTAATGTTGGATTGGCCCACTACTCAAAGTAGTCTCATAGTTTAGACATGTAGGAGATTAGTCACTAAGGGTTTTTTCTCTTCTCAAACCTTTGATTGCGCATAATTGGATTAATTATTTAGTGAGGTTACCAGACTGTCCAAGGTAGGCGGGTCACTTAACATTCTGGGAAGGACTAGGAAATCCTCTAGATTTGTCGCACTTCAGGAACTGAGGTCACTAGTTCTCCCTGGTCTTATGTGGCATGAGAGAGTTGACGCTTTGATGAGACCTGTTTACTTTCTAATCCCCATACATATGTACAAACAGAAAGAGGAAAGAGGTGAACAAAAAGAACAAAAACAGACTGGATGCAGCTTTTCTTTCCTCCCAAGGCCTTAGCTTAAAGACAGGTCATGTGATGGGAGAAATGTGTTGGTGGTCTCAAGCTATGACACTCCCCCCAACAACTCCACCGGCTCCCTGACCCCCCTGCTTACAAAATCTCCCGGCCTTCTGTCTAATTGGACTGCAGGAGAGATAATGGGTGGGTGTAGGGGTGGGGGCATAAATGTGACCGTTTTTTTCTCCAGGGAGAGTCCCAAGACACAGTGGGAAAGGTAAGATTCTCTGCCTGCGTTCATACTGCTGGTAGACAAAAGGCCCTCAGTTTCCAATGCCACTGAAGCATCACTTCATTCACCCACAGCAGTGAGAGGGATTGATGGAATGGAACTGCATCTTAAAATGTTACTTAAGACCCAAGGCAAACATGCGCTGAACATTTTTATAAATGTATATGGGATGTTAAATCTGAACAGGGTGTTGTGTTCCCATGGTACCCCAAATGTAATAGGAGGTGCAGCATCAGCACTCTGAGATCAAATATTTAAATGGACACAGACTGTTCTCGTATCATCAGGTTTCCTTGTAGCATATATTTCACGGTAACACATGACTAAAATGTTCATTTTACTAGTTCAAAGTTAGGTATCAAAGTAAAAAAAGATGAATCCTTTTTATCAAATTCCATCCGCACACAGGGAAATAAATGTCCAACATGGAACCATAATTTAAGCCATATTGGATTACTCCCCTCTTTATATATGAATCACTGGTTGAATGGCCATGTACTTTGTGTGCAAGCTCTTTGTACTGGTCCATATTTAAATTGTTGCTGTGGCAAAAGAGGGCTATAGAATTTTTAAATATGTGACAATAATTGACAGCCAATGTACCAGGTACAACTTAATGACCTTGGCTGATATAAGCTAACTCTAATACATTTGAAAAAAATCTTATTTTTATGCAATAATCATTGACTCAAATAAACAGAAAGCTGTTTGACACATGGTCGTACAATTTGGTACACATGTAGTATGGTAGAGCAGTAGCCATTCCAGGGGTATTATGCCATTTAGCCAGATGGTGGGCTATTTGCTTATTTGTTTGGAAACCCTATACTACCTTGATAACAACAATAATCACATTCGTCCCCAGACTTTCATGGATTTGACCACTGCAACTCCTTTTTTAAGAGACGTTTTTTGTGTTTTTTTCTCCAGGGAGATTCCCAAGACACAGTGGGGAAGGTAAGATTCACTGCCTATGCTCATACTGCTGATCGACAAAAGACCCTCAGTTTCCAATGCCATTGAAGCATCACTTCATTCACCCACAGAAGAGAGAGGGATGGACAGAATGGAACTTTGTCTAAAAATGTAACTTAAGATCACTGCAACTGCTTTTTAAAGAGACAGTCCCCCTTGTATGACATTTTTTTGCATTTTGAATGGTTAAACTCTTTTTAAATTCTTTTCATAGGCCGGAGTGGGATTTTTTTCCTATTCCATAGAAAACAGTACTAATGAAAAGTCCTCCAAGGGTTTTTGAAGACAGAGACTGCAAAGGCCCTTTTCACTGCATTGCTTGGCTTCCAGACAACGTTTTTTCAGTGTCCATTTTGACAGATCTATAACACTTTTAACAATTGTAATCTTTCAACTAACCCCATCTAGTTCCGAAAGTTTATAGAAGTGAGTCAGACCATATATAGACCATATTCATTCCCTCAATCACATTTTTGAATTTGTGATTGGTCACATTTTTTGTTATATTTATGCATATTTTTATTTTATTTTTTGTTTAACATTTATTTAACTAGGAAAGCCAAATTCTTATTTACAATGACGGCCTACCCCGGACAACGCTTGGCCAATTGTGTGCCGCCCTATGGGACACCCAATCCTGGCCGGGTGTGATACAGCCTGGATTCAAACCAGGGATTGTAGTGACGCCTCTTGCACTGAGATGCAGTGCCTTGGACGACTGCGCCACTCGGGAGCCCTAAGACTATGTACTCTCACTTCCTCCCCTCTATGTTATAATGATCTTTATCCAGTTAACTTACGGACATCTTTTCAAAGTCCTTTGACTTTAGTGGTAATATTCGAGAACACACTGTGAAAACAACATTTTGAGAGAGTTGCACTTTTTTAAGTGCACTTTTTTTTCTATTAATTAAAGGGTAAAAATGTATCAACATATGACATTTATACTTCTATGCTCCTATCATTATTTATTAAACTGTTTTCACACAATTTGTTTATAGTAATTCCATCTGCAGCTCACTATACTGTACATTTTCCCATGAGTGAGTGGTTATGGTTTGGATTAGGGTTAAAGTAGCAAACAAAAACCCTCCCACAAAACACGTATGCTACTGTTGAACACAATCCTGGTTACCATCTTAGGGGGACTAATTCCATAACTAAAATGTCCCTCCCCTTGTGTCAACATTTCCGTTATAGCGCTGTGTGAGTTCACCATCCTCTGAATAGGCTACAATAAGTAGCATTGCAACCCAAAATAATACATAAGAAGGTCTCTGCATAGGGCATTACACCCCATTTGAATACCAACAAAATATGAAATAAACTGCTATTCAAACCCATTGTCAATGAAGGTACAACATGGCCTTTTTATCATAACTGGATTATCATCAAGACGAATCCATGAAAGAAATTGAAAAAACACACATGGCTTTTTTTGGTAGCCATATATATATATATATATATATATATATATATAATATATATCCACACTCGTGCCACACATTTCACAAAGTTCAAGATATTTCACAACAACAGCACCAGAGAGCTTTGATTGATTTATCACCCCCCTCTTTTACATTCATTCATTCATTATTTTGCAGATATACTGATCATCAATTAATTACAGACGTGAATAATTTACAATAAAATAACAATTTTAGGTACAATTCTCATTTTCTTTCTTATCTTTTATACTACAGTGATTTCACTCAGTCACCTCATGCTCATTTCCCTCCAAACCTTCCGCCATGGTGACTGGTCTTAAAACATTTCACATGAGAAAAGTTGTTGTCTCAATTAAAGATTGCAAACCTTCTGCACCGTTTTCAATCCTGTCGCATCAAGCTCAATTCTGTATATCCAACTATGCAAGCAGCATTCTGAAGTTCAAAAGCTTTCCCAGAACCCATTCTCTTTTCCCCACCCCACATTTCCAAGCTTTACTCCAACTCTTACCTGTACATGTAAATCTGGACTACCACTCTAATATTATTCAAATCACAGACGAAAAAGTGGAATACTGCATCTTTAAGACATGAAAGTCACAAATTTAGACTGTGTTAAAAATCATATTGGGAAAACCCTCACAGAACCATTTAGAAAACAACTAACACAGAACCATTGAACTATCATACTGTATGACAACATTTTTCTTTAGTTTGTTTTGGGCCAAAAATAAAAACAAATACAAACTGGTATAAAAGACTGTTATTGTAGCTTAATATTGGAAAACTGCATATGTAAATGGCATTTGCATGTTAAATACCTGTGTTCCTCATGAGTATCTGCAAATGGAAAAAGAGACCTGCGATATTTTCCGTAAACAGAAATGTCATATTTGACAAAGGGCCAAATTAACTCCAAGTTCACCAGGCCGTCCTGAACTGACAGTCTGTCACCTGAATTGCACAAGCTGTAGTGCTTGATAACTCTAAGTCTACACACTGTGACACAAGTCTACCCAAAACAAGCAAATAATAAAACACAAAATCAAAAAAGGTACCATCATGTTACACCCAACCACTCAAAAGCTTTGTATGTAATGTGTCAATTACCAGTAGCTAAACATTTGTGATGTGTTACCCAAACATAAACAGACTCATTTTCTGTGCTTTTTTGGGGATTACTATTGCAGAGAAATACATGTGAGAAAATGTGGCTAAGAAATAAAATGCTGTTCCTTGGTAATCTCATGGATATTTGTTTCTCTGATCATTTGTATTGAAATTCAGAACTTGGAGATTCAATTTTAATTTAGTGCATAAGTAAGAATGAAAATGTATACATGTGTATGTTTTTGTTTTCCTCCCTCTGAGAGGCATCAGATGTTCAGTTGGATTTACATGAACAACAACCACAACACAAACAGGACAGAAGAGGGTGAAACAAACAAACTAAACCAAGACAATAAAAAACAAGGAGAACAACAAAACAAATCAAAATCCTTTGAAAAACATCATTCCAAAACGTTTTTGTCCACACTCTCCTTGCCATTGGTCCGTGAGTAAGGTTCAAAAGCAGAAGAGCTCAGATAGCGGGCAGACAGTTCCTGCAGGTTCCCGGCCAGGGAGCCGGCCATGGAGAGCGGGTTGGAGGACATGCGGGTGGCCACGCTGCCAAGCAGAGAGGGCATGGGGAAGCTGAACAGGCCGTGAGCTGACGGGGAGCTCTGGAGGCCTGCCACCGTCCCTGAGCTCGTCACTATAGGTAGAGGGGGACTGCCGCAGGCCGTCCCTGAGCTGGCACCACTGCTGCTGCTGCTGCTTCCGTTGCTGGCCATGCCCATGGAGGGTCCTCGCAGGGCGGCACCAAGGGAGCCGTTGCCACAGTGCTGCAGGAGCCCCGGCAGGCCTGGTGGCGTGAGGAGCCGGCCCTGCTCCAGAAGTCTCAATACACTGCAGGTGGCCGCCGTCTCCGACACCACCGAGCGCAGCTCTGAATCTTTGCCCTGGTCCTTTTTCTGTTTTGTGCGTCGGTTCTGGAACCAAACTTTAACCTTGAGGAGAGGACAAAAAAAGCAGTAGAGACCTTCAGCAACAGGGTCTATTTACAAAAGCCAAATTAATATACTTTGGTTAATATGGATTATTTTCTAATATCTGTAGGCATTTATTGCAACACCAATGTTTGCAGAAAATGACTGAATAATTTGGATTGTTGTAAATAATTACTAATTCCCTTGTGATCTCAGTATAGGTCACTTTGATGTCCACATGAATTGAATTGTGATAGTAATAACATTGGTAGCACGATCAGGGACTTAGACCAGGGGGCCCAGCTTCTACACCTTCTACACAGCTAATTTACAGAAATACGGATTAAATCAAAACCATAATGCCTTGTAAATATTTACATATCAATGTCACATTAATGGATGTTATCAGAGTCACACATATACAATACAGTACTGTTTGTGGTCTAAACTTGAAAAAAACCTTCTGTAACGGGAGGCATAAATTACTTTAGAACAGATTTTTCTTCTAGTGAAATGCAGACTGTAAGATCAAGTAGCTAAAAATTAATCAAATGTATTTCCATGACCTTGGGCATTTTATGAAAATTTAAAATCATTTTTGAACTCAAAGACATGAAAGTAACAAAAGCAGGGTCAGATAGTAATGAGTATATATGTATGTGTGGCTGAAGTATACTGTAACAAGGATATGAGTATAACAAATTAAAGTGTGCATACAGATAAACATGGCTATTGTATTCCTATTCATGTGGATAAAGAAAAAAACGTGTTTGTGAAGAGGCCATTTTGACGCTAATGAAGTAATGTTACTGCATTTGCATTGCACAGTCATTCAACAATGAAAATAGACCTCTCTTTGCCCATTTGCATTTCATATATTTCTATTTGATATATTCTATTCCTTTTCCAAAAAGGATAATTGGAGTTTGTATTTTTTTTGTTGCAGTTTTCTTCATATATTTCCCCACCTCTATCAAGTCTGTGGCAATTAAACCTGATTGCTTTCATACGGACCATAATTAGAGTGAATGTGTCTCAATCAATGAGCCTCCAGCCACAGTACCTCAAACTGCAGCTACTTCAATCACATCTGAATAGCATGTTTTCCTCCATGTAGTTGTTGTAGATAAACAACTCAGTAATTCTCAAGGTTAGTTGGTCAATCGCAAATCTATTTTACACTCTGGAAGTAAGGAATTACATTATGACCATATTCCCTCATGTTATAAGAATATCCTCAATTATTGGTGAACATATTTTATCTGAGAGGATACATTTTCAACAAGGTCCAACAAGGGGCTCTGGAGCCAGCAACCCAAACAAAGATGATTAGGTGTGCACACTTCAGCATATGGCTGTCGTTTCTTAATGTAACACCCCAAGAGTGCATTGGAACAAAATGTTAATTTCATGATGCCATCATTAGAGACCACTTCATCAAGGAATGAAGGAGACATTTGAAGATTTAATGCAATCAAGGAGCATGGCGGCGTGCAACATTTAATGTTGCACGTGAAAATACATTAAGAAATTCAAGCCTATTGTCCTCCCTATGAATGGGGACCTAAGGGCTGTGTGAAGTCTAAAGCACCATTATTCTATTCTAAAAACCACCAAAGAATTCTGAATTCATTGTGTGCTGACATGGTAAACTACATGAATACTGTAGCTGAATACAAAATAAAAGCATCAAATGTATTGGTCCAAATGTATTGGTCAGGAAAACATGTATTTATCATTGTAAAATGTATGTATGTATGTATGTATGTATGTATGTATGTATGTATGTATGTATGTATGTATGTATGTATGTATGTATGTATGTATGTATGTATGTATACACTCAAGTATAAATTCCCCGAGATCAATATGAATATCTCTTGTAATGATCAGAAATGTGTGACAGAAACACGTGTCTATTCTGTGACTCAGAAAATAACTTTGCATAATGCTCCAGTCTGACCTCTGTCCAAAGTCAAGCTTGTTTAGGCCCACTGAAACGTTCATGATGTACGTAATAAACATAAGTTAAATGTGGCTGACTATGCCATTAGCCAGCTTGCAAGATAAACTAGGAAATAATATTGTGCTACAAATATTTTGGACTAAGCTCTCTGAAGCAGAGAGAAAATTTCCCTGAAGTGAAAATTATACATTGGAGGGTGACTAAGCTTGGTATCTCTTCGAGAACGAGCAGACAAGTGCAAATACAGTTCACCCACAGTAGGCGCAGTGTGACCTTTTCCTGACCCCACAGCTAAGCACTTTTTTCTTTTTTTAAGGCCTGTGGACTAGAGACATACTGTTTCTGCACTGAAAATGAGCCTCCTTTATGCAACAATTTAGGCTAACAAGGTTATAGAATTTGTTGGGATAGCAGTGATATGAGATGCATAGTTCACTAGGCTAAATGAAAGAGATTTGATTTGATTTGAGTTTTGTATAGGATCATCACTTAACTTAATACTATTGCTAGAGCTATATGATCAGTGATGCAGCCTTTTTCTAAATGATCTTTAACTAATCAGTCAGCTAAATAGATAATGCCAGGGTTATAGTAAAACTTGTAAAGATTGTATTGGAATAGGATATGCTTACAGAAGTATGATGACAATATAGAAAACATTGCATAAGTGAGATAAGTGTGTGTAATCATACACTCTATTTTTCACATTTGAGATAAGATGTTGAAATACATAAGGGTCGTTCCACGAATAGAGTGCCCTTTATGCCCATGTGAGATTATCTGTGTACATTTTGATTAACCACTAAATAGTCCAATAGTAGTGTTTTCATGTTTGTTCGACTTCTAGGAAGATTGTAACTCACTTAATTTATTTATATTTAATTTAACTAGGCAAGTCAGTTAAGAACAAATTATTAGTTTTAATGATGGCCTAGGAACAGTGGGTTAACTGCCTTGTTCAGGAGAAGAACGACAGATTTTTACCTTGTCAGCTCGGGGATTCGATTTGGCAACCTTCCGGTTACTAGTCCAACACTCTAACCACTCGGCTACCTGTCGCCCCTTAACCCCAAGATTTCAACAAGTTTTCACCATCCTTGTAAAGCCCTAGTTCTTTTGTTGCTTTGAAAAAGTAATTTCTGAAGATTATTATTTATTTACTGTGATTTAGTGTTTAATATTAAACATCTAACATTGAACATCTAATAGTCAAATAATATTGTAAAAGTAGGTGAGCTGGTTCTACTCCTTTTGGCCATTGGCCGGGGTTTTGTTGTAGAAAACTGAGTACAACGAGCATAACATGTTACACTAGATCGATAGGCTAGCTCAATTTTTTGGAAAGCTTGCATTCAATTGCCCCTCCCTGTTGTACACAACAAGCTTCCATTTCCTCTGTCTCAAGGGGAGTTACAGCTGATTTAAGATGAAATCGTCAACTTTGTTACGGTCAACCCTATTACGGTCAACCCTATTACTTTAATTGACACTTATGGTCTTTTATTATTTTACTTAACCTCTTGACATGGGAAAACATATGTTTTATGAAGTTGAACAAGTGCTCTTTATTACAGAATGTTAAAATGGAGTGAAAAAGAAACAGTTATTATTTTACAAAATTACACTACCCAAAAGGCACTCTATTCGTGGAATGACCCATAACATATCTATGATAACACAGAATGTGGATTTGGTATTTATTTACTGATGGCCAGAGTGAAATAGGTACATGTATTGTGTTGCTTGAATTTACCTGCGTTTCAGATAGATTTAGCTGGCGGGCCAGTTCTGTTCGTTCCCTCCCAACCACATACTGGCACCTCTGGAACTCCATCTCCAGACGATAGAGTTGCTCTGCGGTGAAAGAGGTCCGGGTTCGTTTGGGACGGTCCAAATCCAGTCCCTTTGGCAGAATGATCTCTCGGATAGACCCTTTTGCATCTACAAAAAAGAACAAGTGACCATTGAAGATTTGTCAATGATAACTATATTCAAAATGTAGAAACACTCTTGGCTCATCATTATCACAACATCAGAATGACCATTCATCATTTTTAGTAATGTGTGTAGGCCTTCTGTTGTCCATGAAATGACCGATTACCGTCAATGAAAGACTTAAGTCTTGTTGCAGTGCATAGAATAAAGCTATATGAAGATATCGAGGATGATTTCATGTTTGCAAAATTTAAAAATGAACCATCCAAGTATGCACATGAATATGGTACATAATTTATATGAATGCATCAAATGCACAACATCAACCACAGTAATATGCATAACTAAAATTAACACACTGACATTTTCCAAACCAACTAGTGTACTTTCAAAAAATACTAGGGGATAATCTCAACCACATTAAAAGCAGTCAAAAATAACAATTAATTCATTTGAAAAAGCACCGTTTACAGAAGAAAGTTGATCAAAATTATAAAACAAATACAAAATACATTGATACATTTTTTGTATTTCATTGTGATCATTTCCTTTGGTCAACCCATTTAATTGCATCAATACTCTAGTCTAGATGATCATATTTTAGCATCTCAATCAGTACTCTCTCCTAAATAGTAAACTAACCTCAAAATAGGTGTTTTCCCTATAGTTTTCTACAATCAAAATGTAGTGTGTAATTAAAAAGTTGTACTTTTGTCATGTAAACA
This sequence comes from Oncorhynchus keta, assembly GCF_023373465.1. Classification (NCBI taxonomy): domain Eukaryota; kingdom Metazoa; phylum Chordata; class Actinopteri; order Salmoniformes; family Salmonidae; genus Oncorhynchus; species Oncorhynchus keta. The sequence goes on from NC_068456.1 coordinate 12,540,017, forward strand.
GAAAATAATTCAAGGATATACCTTTAGATAACGTGATATTAATTGTATAACTGTATGACCTTTAATGACTTAATAAAAATAGAGAAATGAGGAATAAAAATAAGGAAAATGTTTTTTCTTAAGAATTTACTCAATTAACTAAAATTAACTATTACTTTTTAAATTGTGATTATTTCTCCCATCATCTAAAAGCAGCAAAAGATAACCTGAAAGTATAAACATTTATGTTTGAATTTAGTTGTCATTTCGTTGCTAAATTATTTCCATAACAATCAGCAAGGATATATTCATGTTTTCAAACAGTCTCCATGTTTGACCAACTGTGTTAAACATATTAAATAAATGATGTGTGCTTATTCTGCTACAATTTAGCCCTGAGGCCAGACGACACTCAGAAAGAGTACTAAAACAACATAACAATTAACTAATTTCTTTGTATTAACTGCATATGAAATACCTTATATTATTTAGAACAAGTTGATGTAAGCAAATGCATTTTACGTCCATTATTATTACTTATTCATCATCTGTATCAGAATACGATAAGATAGTGAAAACCTGTGTATCTTATGATTTGAAACTTCTGTGAATATTGCTTTCAAATGAAATAGTATTTTCATGGAGAGAGATAATATAGAGTAGCATGAAATTCATCCTTCATTTTAAAACCAAATGTACAGTACTTAATATCTTAAATAAATGTGCTCTATGATTCTAGAAGTGTGCTGTATAATTCAATTTTGGAAGAAACAAAATTGTTGTGAACGCAAACCATTTTGATAGGAGTATATCACAGGGGTAAAATTCGTAACATTCAAAAATCATAAAAATGTGCAGATAGTACATTTTTACAAAAGTGCAAAAAAAAAATGTTTGTATTTACTTTGAATTCAAAATGGTTTAACAAAAAAAATCCCAAAACGCTTTTACAATGACTAAAACTACCACGAGACAGAAAAGAGTGAGTGGGGGTGTGTGTTTTTTTATTTTTTTCTTCTTTGGCATAATGTTGCACTCTCACCCGAGAACGCCCCGGAAGCTGCAAAAGGGACTATAGAGCATTGTTAACTGATAGTGCCTAATTTCCTGTGCTTTTTCTGAAAATGAACGAGTGATAAAAACAACAAAATAAACCAAATAGCGCTCGGGAGAAATTTGCTTCTTTGTGTCAAATATATAAAGTCAAATAAATAAGTTTAATGATTCTAATGGTTAGGAAATTTTAGCGATCCAATACCTCAAATATACTGTACATACAGTATAAAAACAAAGCATTTGGTTGTGAAGAATGGAGCAGTATGTCTGTAAAAACCAAAAGCTATTTCTATCCTTCTTGAGTCTACACAAAGCCAATACCAGAATCCCATATCCAAAACATCCGTCTGGCAATTCAGCATATTTCACATAGCAAACTATCTTATTTCATCCTGTGGATACATATAAAGTAAAGCAAATGAACAAACAGAGTCCATACACTGCAACAGGAGTAAACATGAGTGGAAATCCTCTCACCTCGGACAAGTATTCTCCTGCAGTAGTCCGGGTCCCCCGTCCCCCGGTTTTTCTCACAGCTTTCCACCGTCCCAGATGGCGAGAAGGACTCCTGCTGATCCTTTAGGAAGGTTTTGGAAAGGTTTCCCTGGGAATCCTTGCCGTCGTTCCCATCCTTTATGCCGTTCTTCAGCCCCATCCCTGGTTCAGGCTCTTGGTTGTATCTGACCTCCATACTAACTTATCCTCTTCAATGTTTCTTTCTTTTTTCCCTTTGTCAGGTGAAGAAAACAGTGATTACAGAGAGTAGTGCACGTTGTGTTGTCTCAGCTGTGTGGCTTTGTTTTAAAACAGCACCTTTTAGACCAGAGAGTCACCTACCTAATGTTCGGGGAGCGCTTGCCTCACCTGCCAAGGTGCCCGATTATCGTTGTCCAACTCACTCGCCCAATGATCATGGACTTATCACTGAAACTCAACAGCCTTGTTACATACACATCAGGCTGATAGATGATCTCCAAATAATCAGAGCCATGGACCGACGCACACTCACTGTTTCAATTGATTACGGTCATTTTGCTGCCTCCACATTTGCGTAGCCTCATGAATACACTAAATTGTTTGGGAAATATATCAGGTCCTAATGGAGGGGTTTGCTCGCTCCGTCCCTCTCTGTCAGCCAGGGAATCAAGAAAAATGATTGGTCTCACTTTGCAAAAAAAGCCTTCCTGAGCACACAGACACAATCACAGAGGTACGACACTTCCAGAAAAGTTCCCAGGCACTTCATTCTTGGATCCCAGAAACATGGCCAGCCATTTTCAGCGTTTCTCCAGTGTTGGTTGTCTGGCCACGATGGCTAACTTTAATCGCATTTACTGTGTCTTTCGCCAATGACCGTCCCTCTGCAACATACAGCTCTCACCGCTATAGTGCTATCCCAGGCGAGTGGGAGGGAGAGAGGGATAGAGAAAGAGAGAGATAGAGAGAGAGAAAGTGAGAGCGAGATGAGAGAGAACAAGAGAGAACGAAGAGAACGAGAGAGACTGAGATAGAGAGAATAAAGGAGAGGCGGAGAGACAGAGGATACAGAAAAAAGTGAATACACCCCAATTGGAATTTGTACTGGCCACGACAGCTGATTCACAAAAATCACCCGGCTCTGCTTCACAGGAACTGTGTTCAAGTTTCCTGTGTTGACCCACGTCACTCAGCACGACAAACAACAACAGCACGAAGAGTAGCCCACAGGTCCTTGTCATTAACGCTGCGTCCCCACCATTCATATATATGCACCACAGAAGCAGTCTGTTGCACTAATACAATCTTAACCTGCACGATCTGAAAAACACAAAAATGGGACAAAACTTGTCATTAGTGCCTACACTAACACCCCTGGAACGGCCCCCCTCTCCAGCACTCTCCTTCCACCCCGCTACCCACCCACCAACTTTTAGCTATTTTCATTGTCAGAGCAACAATATCTCAGGGAACAGCAGTTGCCAGTAATCCAATAAGACCATTGATTAGGCTACAATGACTCAATTCAAACCAATGGCCTTGTGCAAGGAACATTCTCCGGCCCTTCTCGTCACCTTGTGGGGCCAGAAGCCCTCTTCAAGCTGCCCCCCTCCCTGAACACCATTCATTCCTTTATGGGAAACAGAGAGGAAAAGGAGTGAAAGATGGCAATTATCTAATTGGACTATTAACAAACAATTCTGTGAGTGTGGCTGCCAGGCAGCAAACTTGGGGTGGGTTTAAGGGCCTCATGTTGGACTAACTTTATTCACTGAGTGTTTGGGGGTGGCTGATTGGAGTGGAGAAGGAGCGATTGTTAAATAGAGGTAAAAGGGGGCTAAAAAGAAAGCGACTGAAGGGGACTCCTACTTCTCAAGCTGTGTTGCTGAGCTTCAGCCTGGGAAACAGCTTGTACACGCAGCACTGTGGCCTCTCGGGTTCCAACAATGGCTCATCTTGAAAAATCCGGTCCTCAATGGACAGTTCTACAGCAATATTGCAAAGACAGTACCGCAGAATAGTATGAATATAATGTTAAAATGCAAAATCCATGTTATAGACCGGAAAATAGTATGCACATTCAACATTTTGAGTATTCAAAAATCAATGGGTGGGCTTGTTGGTAAATTACATGCTCTATTTTTTGCCTTAGCTACTTGCATGTCATTTCGCAGGCTTCACTGCTAGTTTTACAATTAATTCCAATGTTTTCATCACAATGTGTTTGTTGTGTTTCTCATTTTTAATTATGAGCTCACTTGAAAGCTTTGCATACATCAAACAAGGTAGCTCTGTACCTGTGTAGTAATGTTATATTAACATGCGGTTAATCACTTTGTAATGGTTATGGGGTTGAGTGTTCTTTGTTAGTGAAATAAGGAACAGTCAAGATACAGAAACCCTGGACCCACTCCAATTGACATACCGCCCCAACAGATCCTCAGATGACGCAATCTCATTTGCACTTCACACTGCCCTCTCCCACCTGGACAAGAGGGGAAATAACTATGTGAGAATGCTGTTCATAGACTACAGCTCAGCGTTCAACACTGGGGACCCTGGGGACCCTGGGGACCCTGGGACTGAACACCTCCCTCCTGTAACTGGATCCTGGACTTCCTCATGGGATGGCCCAAAGTGGTCTGTGTAGGCAACAACGCCTCCGCCATGCTGACCCTCAGCACGGAGCCTCTCAATGGTGTGTGCTTAGTCTCCTCCTGTACTCCCTGTTTACCCACGACTACATGGCCACGCACGACTCCAACCACACTATCAAGTTAGCTGACAGTAGATAGATAGACTGGTAGATCAACGACGGTGATGAGACAGGGAGGAGGTCAGAGACTTGGCAGTGTGGTACCATGACAACAACCTCTCCCTCAGAAGTAGCAAAGCGCTAAAGAGGGTGGTGTGACAGCCCAGTACATCACTGGGGCCTAGCCCCCTGCCATCCAGGACCTCTATATCAGGCCATGCCAGAGGAAGTCCCAAAGAATTGTCAAAGACTCCAGCCACCCAAGCCATAGACTGTTCACTCTGCTACCATCCAGCAAACGGTACCAGACCATTGGCTCTCATGACCAACAGGCTCCAAGACAGCTTCTACCCCCAAGCCATAATAATGCTAAATAGCCATAAGAGTGTTAAATAGTCCAGATAACCATCATTATTTACCTATCTGCACTGACTCTATGCACACTCACAAGACTATATATACACACTATATAGAGTACCAACACTCATACACACACTACATTGATACTCCCACACACATTCACAAACACACATACACAACACAAGCGCACACACACAGACACGCACAAACATGCATACCAACACAACACGAACACACATATACACACACACACGAACACACATTTTTACACTCATCATTTGCTGCTGCTACTCTGTTCTTTATTTTAGTCTTATTATCTATCCTGATGCCAAGTCACTTTACCCTGCCTTCATGTACATATCTACCTCAAATACTTCCTACCTCTGCACATTAATCTGGTACTTCCTGTATATAGCTCCATTCTTTACCCTGCCTTCATGTACATATCTACCTCAAATACTTCCTACCTCTGCACATTAATCTGGTACTTCCTGTATATAGCTCCATTCTTGGGTATTTTATTCCTCTTGTGCTACTCATTTTCCTTGTATTATAATTTTTGTATTTATTGGGAAGGGCTTGTAAGCAAGCATTTCGTTAGGTCTATACACGTTGTATTCGGTGCATGTGAACTCCATTACTACACAATCAGATTTCAATAACTAAAATGCTCCGTACTAACATGGTTATTACGCAAGTATAATAGCAAGTTTATGTAAATTGTTACCAGAACCAGCAAGTAAGCTAATACTGGTCAAAGTGTGACTGGTTGAGCACAATATGAAGAGGAAGCCATTGGTTGTGCTGCGGGTACTAAATGTGCATAGCCTTCCCCAGTATCAGTCCTGGCAGAGCAGTGTGCCTTCGGATCAGATGGCAAAAGCAAAGTGAATACACTTAGAGGCTGCACCCCATGGTGCATCAGATTTTCCACTCTATCCAAAAAAGAAGATTACATCACTCCCAATAACGGGCATGAGACATAACAGTCTAAGTAACAGTAACATTTTGCAACAGAAATAGCACTCTCCTTTAGCATTATCCTCCTACAAATACAGTGGTTTCCGATTATAAGAATCACAGATAAAATCATTTATGGTGGGAAAAAAACTAAGGGAGAGAAACGTTACTCTGCTCGTAAGAAGCAATTGGTTATAAGATTGTCAAAGTTGTGTAGGTTGAATTTGTTTATTTTAAGAGAAGTACATCATGGTACACATTATTCACGTATGTACAGTTGAAGTCGGAAGTTTTTCAACCACTCCACAAATTTCTTGTTAACAAACTATAGTTTTGGCAATTTGGTTAGGACATCTACTTTGTGCTTGACACAAGTAATTTTCCCAACAATTGTTTACAGACAGATTATTTCACTTAAAATTCACTGTATCATAATTCCAGTGGGTCAGAAGTTTACATACACTAAATTGACTGTGCCTTTAAACAGCTTGGAAAATTCCAGAAAATGATCTCATGGCTTTAGAAGCTTCTGATAGGCTAATGGACATCATTTGAGTCAATTGGAGGTGTACCTGTGGATGTATTTCAAGGCCTACCTTCAAACTCAGTGCCTCTTTGCTTGACATCATGGGAAAATCAAAAGAAATCAGCCAAGACCTCCACAAGTCTGTTTCATCCTTGGGAGCAATTTCCAAACGCCAGAAGGTACCACGTCCATCAGTACAAACAATAGTACGCAAGTATAAACACCATGGGACCACGTTGCCGTCATACCGCTCAGGAAGGAGACAGGTTCTGTCTCCTAGAGAGGAACGTACTTTCGTGTGAAAAGTGCAAATCAATCCCAGAACAACAGGAAAGGACCCTGTGAAGATGCTGGAGGAAACAGGTACAAAAGTATCTATATCCACAGTAAAACAAGTCCTATATTGACATAACCTGAAAGGCCTCTCAGCAAGGAAGAAGCCACTACTCCAAAACAGCCATTAAAAAAAGCCAGACTACAGTTTACAACTGCATATGGGGACAAAGATCATACTTTTTGGAGAAATGTGCTCTTGTCTGATGAAACAAAAGAAATAACTGTTTGGTCATAATGACCATCGTTATGTTTGGAGGAAAACGGGGGAGGCTTGCAGGCCTGAAGACCACCATCCCAACCGTGAAGCATGGGGGTGGCAGCATCATGTTGTGGGGGTGCTATGCTGCAAATTCTCTGTCCTAAAACAGGGAATTTGTACGAGGATTAAATGTCAGGAATTGTGAAAAACTGAGTTTAAATTTATTTGGCTAAGGTGTATGTAAACTTCCGACTTCAACTGAATGTATAGCTCTCTGGCAGATGGTAGGGAAACTACCCATAATCTTTCCCCGAACTTTCATCACCAGTATCCCACTTAACACTATCCTATCATATAATATGCATCTGTAGCTTCATTCAAAACCTCTTTCAGAACACCTAACAGCAGCAGCCCCAATGACATATTGGTCATCATGGGTGGGCTAGCGACTGTTTACAGAAAAGGCCAAGTGCAAGCAGGGCCACTACCACAACCAGTTCTAGTAATGCCATAAAACATTCATCATGATCACAGCCAGCATGATTGTTGGGAAGGTTCAGTATCAGAACCTTGCTCCTTCAGTGTGATTGTGTGTGTATAGTGCAATGGATTGGGAATCAGAGAGAGGGCATTTCAATATCCTTCCAACAATCAAGGCAGGAAACCAGAGGTTTGCTCTAAACACATTTAATGCCTCGATAGAAATGTATGTGTTTTACAAACAGACGCCCAGAAATCAAATAGGCCTGCAGGTAAAATATAAATTGGTTCAATGGTGTGGCTTGACATTTGTAGCTATCTAAAATATGAAATGGTAAATGTTGACACAGTCCCAGACAATAACATCCATCTTTATTTATATTCTAATTCCTTTATGCTGCCTAAGCAAATGGTACTCCTGGCATTAGTGAAGAACCTGCTCAGTCAACAGAGAGAACCTGAGAACTCTCTTGTTGTAGGTCATTAAGGCCTAATTACCAAGCTTCCCAGTGTTTTACGTGGGTGATGTTACTTGGCACTCACTAACAAAGCTTCTAATAGTAGATCATTTGCTACCAGGGGATAGACCTATGCAAGTCTTTACATTTTTTTCAAAATGTTCTATTGAAGGTAAATGCACATATTTAAAGAGTTTTACGTTTGCAATTAGCATGATTATGTCCTGCACAGTAGTGAAGCCAACTGTTTTCCAAACTGAACTCTGTTGTAAGGAGCTTATTGTACATAGGTACTGCACAGGGAGCTGAGCTGGAGAGTCTTGTTGGGGGTTTACAGCATAGCACAAGCTGTCATTTTTATCCTGCTTTGACATTTATATTTTCTTGTCAAAACCCTTGAGCCTTTACATTGGAGTGCTTTTCGTTACAAGTGATATTTTGAAAATAAACTTGCCTCCCAATTATACTCAACATTTTGAGAAGTGGGTTTGCACTCAGTGTACTGGGGTTTAAAAATGACCAATTGTGACAAGTGAGCTAATAATTGGGATGAATGAGTTTGTATTGGGTTCAGGTGCCATATGTTCTTAAAGGTCCTAGCTGCGCCAAAAGAAACTCTGTTGTTTTCAAAGAGCAGGGCGTGAACTAATCTTATGCCCTTTCTCAATCATCAAGTTATAAAGACAAAGTACTGTAAACTTACTGAATCCTAACGTATACTACACTGAACACTGAAATGTAGCCTGTAAATGAAGTGAGAGAAAGAAAGAACTTGATATTTAATGTCTTGTTGTACTGCTGTTTCATTTAACAAGGCCTAAATAAATGATGTCTTCATATCAAGAAACAGAAATGAGGCAACATAATCATAACCAATTCATATTCCACCAAAGCTTTACCATGAGACCTGTTCTCCCCTCTATGACCTCAGTGAGGGGGAGGGAGAGGGCGAGGAACAAAAGCCAGCAAGAGAGGAGAGTGAGGGGAATATTTCAATAGGTTCAGTCTTATAAAACAAAGGGGCTATCTAGAACCTTAAAGGGTTCTTTGGCTGTCCCCATAGGAGAACCCTCTTAAAGAACAATTTTTGGTTGCTGGTAGAATCCTTTTTACAGAGGGTTTTACATGGAGCCCAAAAGTGTTCTACCTGGAACCAAAAAAGATAAAACCCTTTTCAAACCCTTTTTTCTAAGAGTGTAGCCGGTCGTCACACACCAGGCCTGTCCCTATGTAGTGACTGTACCACAACTGTACATTGCGTAATAGGTACAACTCACAGCAGGAGTAATCCTCAGTAATTCTCTATCACGTAATACAGTTAAGATGAGGTTAAATGGAGAGCACCACAGCCTCCCCCACTCGGCCTCCCATGTTTCCAAACACTCACAAAGATTTACCCCAAAAATCCATCTGTGCGCCTGAAATGACATCTATTGTTGGGTGGGAAAAATTATCTATTTTAAAAGCCTTTATGGAGCTTTTCATCAAGACTGTCATCCTTAGTCGAAAGCTATACAGTGACTGACAATGGCACATAAGTGTTCCAGAGATACAAAGGAACAGCTCAAATTACACCTGTAGCAATTACTACACCGATAAATTATACAGGACAAAGAGTGCTATCTAGAATTCCTCGGGAATACTGTAGAAAAATCTAAGGCCCATACTTGCTTCATCATAGCTTTTAAGCAGTCTGGTAATGTAAAAAATGTATTGTATTTTAAATAGTAGATTAGTGCATGCACACTTTAATGTTTTATATATATATATACCAGCCTCCTGACTATTCAGAATATCCAGAATATTGAAAGATACACCTGCCAATGTAAAATATTTATATTTTCAAATCAATTAGAGATAAAATGGTATAATTTTTTTGTTATTCTCCTGGCTACACTTCATTGTACAATAAGATCAATTAAACTGTGGGCCTAGTCATACTGATGTGGAGTTATGTAACACAACGGTTTTAAAGACCACAGCACAATCGGTTCAACACAAAGATATCATAGGAAGGTAGGCAGACAATACCCTCAGGGTGAAAACAAGGTGTCACTTTGTATTTCCCTCACCATCTTGTGACCAACGGCATGAGTGTTCACATGGAGGCCTGAGATGCCTTCACCCAGACAGAACATGAGAACTGTATTGCATGTGAGTAATAACAAACAACGAATATGAAATCTGAATGAATTCAGACTTAAAGGGAACACTGTAGTCTTGTAATGTGGAGTTAGAAGTGCAACAAATCAGATACAGTTTACATCCCAGCAAATGACAGAGGGTATAGAAAAGACTGAACATTTTAAATAAATTACTGCATTTAATCGTGTGTATTATGATCCCATTCTATCAATATCACCAGAAAAAAATGGTTCAAGGTTAGTCAAATTAAAAAGAAATATTGTCACCTGACGGTTTCATGTGAATAATTGTTACAAATATCCTCAATAATCAAACAGCATTCTATCTGGATCTGTAGCCATATGCGATCATTCAGTCTCCAAAGAAAATCAATACCTTCATAAGTAGCCTACTTCAATAAACAAACCAATGCAGTGAACCAAGTCTGCACAACAATGACTACCTGGATGAATTCAGCTCTTTTCAAATATGTCCCCATTACCCTGTGTTTAGTCTTTCTGTATTGGGGTGATATTCTTGTCAAGTGCATGGCCTGATCTTCCTCATCAGAAAGGATATGTGCTCTTTTTATTGTAGGCTCCTGAGGTCCAGATCAAGGGGGCATCTATTTTGATACAACCAGGAAAAACAGAATCTTACCAACATTGGCAAATCATTGGAAGAGGGAAAGGGATTATTGTGCTGAGAGCGATCAATAACTTGATAAGCATTATAGATGTGAAGTACCATATACTTTAAGGAAATAAATACAGTACATTCAATTTCACGTGTACAGTTGCTCAACATGGCATCAACACAAACTTATGCACAGTGGTTATGCATACAGTCACATTTGGACCTGTGAATCATTTAAGAGTAAACACTTCAAATAAAGCATATAAAAACCCATTTCATGCAGTCCAGATTGCTTTCATGAAAGGAATAAGAAAAGTAGCATCTATATATAACACTGTCCGAGATGACTAAATATGTCTATGTCCATGTTTAGTTCAATTCATGAATATCTTATTCAAATAGCATAAAACAAGTCATATAACTATGATCGTACTGCAATTGTAACATTTTGTGCATGGCAAAATGTTTAAAGGAGAAAACATTCAGCATTTGAAGAACGATTCATTATGTATGTTTGCATACAGTTATTCAACACCTGCAACTATGAACTCTTGACATTGTCAACTTCAATGTAGCCAGCATTTGGACAAAGGTGTGCAGAGGCTTATTAGCTTAGCTATGAGATTTTGGGTGTTGGGCTTCATTACAGTATCTTATACAGCCACAATAACATCAATATGAAAACTATAAGCATCTCATGTTTGAAAATATAAAAAAATGTAACCTTTATTTTACTAGGCAAGTCAGTTAAGAACAAATTCTTATTTTCAATGATGGCCTAGGAACAGTGGGTTAACTGCCTGTTCAGGGGCAGAACGACAGATTTGTACCTTGTCGGCTCGGGGATTCAAACTTGCAACCTTTCAGTTACTAGTCCAATGCTCTAACCACTAGGTTACCTTGCCTAGCTTGAATAATTCAACATATTCTTTTTTTAGATTTGAATATTTCCTGTGCACATTGATTGATTATGGTGCAGCCAGCCACATTTAAGTCTATTGATGAGTATCCCCTCCCCCAACCATCCTCCAGCCCCCCGCCCCTGAGAGTGTCCCACTTTAGCTTGGTATCAGAATTTCGTCTTCAAAGCTCTGCTTATAGGAATATCCTAAAGACTCCAATCTGTTTGCAAGGTATTTAAACTCGTCTGGCAGCCTCTTACACATTAGAGCTGTCCCCTGTTCCTAAAATGAGTTAAACGGGTAAATTAGGGGGAAGAACTAATTCTATTTAATCAGACTCTGATTTGGGAATTAAAGAGGTCTGGTTGTGGGCTATTTTGAGATTACAGTTTTAACTGGCATGTCTAATTTAGAACAACAAATGCGAAAGATAAATTGATGATTACTGTAACTCCATCAAAATGCTCTGACACACACCACTGTGAATGGTAGGCCACTGTGAAAGTGAGAAAATTACATCCAAACTGGACTTATTTTAGGGTAGAATACCTCAAATTCCCTCCACTGCCCCGTATCCCCAAACAGTTGACGTATATAACAGTTACTAACATGCGAACCGATGGTGCATGTTTGGGCTACTAATGGTCAATCAGACTATTTTACATGTTGATTATGGTATTTTTACTGCCTGTGTATTCAAAACATCTCAAATTTAATGTTTATTTGTTTTAAAGAAGTAAGGTGAGCCGTAAACAAACGACGACAAAGACCAAACAGAGAGGTGATCAAGGACAGATGATAAAATATGGCCATGGGTTTCAATAAACTGCAGCCTCCTCAGTTGATGACTGAGACTGGAGGTCTCTAACTATTGAGGCTCTACCGCCATCATGTGGCCATCTCCATCCCCTGTAGTGATAATGGGTGGGGGTATCAGAAACAGATCATTGTGAACAAAGATTATTTCGTGTTTACAGATTAGTAGTAAAGCCATAGAGTTGTCAATTCTTCTGTCTGTGACTCGAAAAACATGAAAGGCACTTGTTTTGGTATACAACTAAGGGGTGGAGCTAGGAATATATAACCCCTCTTAAAATATCAAAAACAGTGTTCTACATGCAAGGTATAGCAGTCCATGACATCCAAGAGACAGTTAAACCATATTTTGAAAGTATACAATTTTTTTTTACATTCTTGTTGTTTGTAAACAATGGAGTACTAAAACCATTTTAGCCAATCGCAACCACAGGACAGAACTGCATGCAGATGTGCGTTAGAATGTTACTATGGTTGTGTTACACTGCTCAGACGTTGCAGACACATGCAAGCTTATCCTTCTGAAAAATGTAAAGTTATTTCGGGAATATTTAGGCAAGTTGCTGGCTAACTCATTGATCGTGCTTTGTAGTACACCGATTTGCTTTAGTAATTTAGCACACAGTCTTATCCGGAGCAACTAACAGTATTTTTTATTTTAATTGAACCTTTATTTAACAAGGCAAGCCATTTAAGAAAAAAATCTTATTTACAATGACAGCCTACCCCGGCCAAACTTTTACCCAGACAACACTGGGCCAATTGAACGCCGCCCTATGAGACTCCCAACCTGGAAATGAACCAGGGTCTGTACTGATGACCCCTAGCACTAAGATGCAGTGCCTTGGACCGCTACGCCACTCAGGAGTGCATGCATTTTACTACTTTTCCATACGGGTCCCCCGTGGGAATCGAACCTACAACCCTGACTATTCCAACTGAGCTACATGGGACTAACCCTCAGCAGATCACTCGATTTCATGTCATAATGAGACTACAATTAAACTAAAACGTTCCTGAGTCCCGCCCTATGGACCTATCAAGAACATTGGCTGTCACAAGTTTGGTAATTATGCAGCGTTCATGCGCTATCGGAGTTATTGAAAGCTCCTAGTTCCCAGTGGGAAGTTTCACTTAAATGACCCTCCAAGTCGGAATTTACAAGTGGGAAACTCAGATAAAATGTTGTTACCCAAGTTGCAGAGTTGTGATGTCTCACCACTGACCAAAACAAAAAAAAATTTCCCCATTACAACCTTATCACTATGCATGATGTAGCTAGTTTGACCATATTGCCAATGCTAACCAAGCAAGCTTACATTATTATTAGCAATGCTAGCTTATCAAGCGAAATAAAATCTTAATGGTTGAAGAATTTTTCCGACTTCAAAAGCACTTGAGCACAATCATGTCGGATTTATCACTTCCCACTTTCCCATTTCCCAGGAGCATGTGAAGCCTATTGCCACAGGAAGTAGGGGGGCTTATGGTGCTACAGCACCCCCTGAAAAATCATAATTAAAAAACAAATGTATTTGTTTTTATTGATTTGTTCTTTTATATACATGAAAGTAGTGCAGTGGGCCTTTACTATTCCTGTATTAGCGGTCCTATATAGCCATCTGTCGAGGTGCATTTTCCTACCAGTGGTGTGTTTCCACCAAACAGACTTGTTGCGGATAAAAATGAGTGTGTGATGACATAGTGCACACAAAATGTATTTTTTTCGCTGAAGTATTCATTGGTTGGTGGCACCTTAATTGGGGAGGCTGGGCTCGTGGTAACGGTTGGAGCAGAATCAGTGGAATGGTATCAAATACATCAAACATAGGATTTTCATGTGTTTAATCAACTTGGACTCATAGTAAATGAAAATCCGGGACACTCAATTTAGTATGTTATGTTTGGTATGGTAGGTATTAATTTGTGGATGTTCATTATCCATTTCGTATGATATGTTAGGAATTACAATTCATATGATACCGGTATGTTACAAATTTGCAATACGTATATGTTACAAATTCCAATTTGTTGTGGCTAGTGTTGGCTAGGTGGCTAACACTAACTTTAGCTAGGTGGCTTAACGTTAGCTAGGCTAGGGGTTAAGAGTTCAGGGTTAACCTTTTGGGTTAAGGTTAGGAGTTAGGTTAAAGGATTAAGGTTAGGTTAGGGTTAGGGGAAGGGTTAGCTAACATGCTAAGTAGTTGGAAAGTAGCAAGGGAGTAAATGTTATTTATACTGAACAAAAATATAAAGGCAACATGTAAAGTGTTGGTCCCCATGTTTCATGAGCTGAAATTAAAAATGATACATAAGCACAAAAGGCTTATTTCCCCCTTCAAAAAATGCTACGCCAGCCCAGGGCCTTTCTGAGCCCTCTCCTGCACTCCCTGTTCACCCACGACTGCGTGGCCACGCACGCCTCCAACTCAATCATCAAGTTTACGGATGACACAACAGTGGTAGGCTTGATTACCAACAAAGACGAGACGGCCTACAGGGAGGAGGTGAGGGCCCTCGGAGTGTGGTGTCAGGAAAATAACCTCACACTCAACGTCAACAAAACTAAAGAGATGATTGTGGACTTCAGGAAATAGCAGAGGGAACACCCCCCTATCCACAACGATGGAACAGTAGTGGAGAGGGTAGTAAGTTTTAAGTTTCTCTGCGTACACATCACAGACAAACTGAATTGGTCCACCCACATAGACAGCATCGTGAAGAAGGCGCAGCAGCTCCTCTTCAACCTCAGGAGGCTGAAGAAATTTGGCTTGTCACCAAAAGCACTCACAAACTTCTACAGATGCACAATCGAGAACATCCTGGCGGGCTGTATCACCGCCTGGTACGGCAACTGCTCCGCCCACAACCGTAAGGCTCTCCAGAGGGTAGTGAGGTCTGCACAACGCATCACCGGGGGAAAACTACCTGCCCTCCAGGACACCTACACCACCCGATGTTACAGGAAGGCCATAAAGATCATCAAGGACAACAACCACCCAAGCCACTGCCTGTTCACCCCGCTATCATCCAGAAGGCGAGGTCAGTACAGGTGCATCAAAGCTGGGACCGAGAGACTGACA
This sequence comes from Oncorhynchus keta, assembly GCF_023373465.1. Lineage (NCBI taxonomy): Eukaryota > Metazoa > Chordata > Actinopteri > Salmoniformes > Salmonidae > Oncorhynchus > Oncorhynchus keta. The sequence goes on from NC_068456.1 coordinate 12,555,164, forward strand.
AACAGCTTCTATCTCAAGGCCATCAGACTGTTAAACAGCCACCACTAACATTGAGTGGCTGCTGCCAACACACTGACTCAACTCCAGCCACTTTAATAATGGGAATTGATGGGAAATTATGTCAAATATATCACTAGCCACTTTAAACAATGCTACCTAATATAATGTTTACCTACCCTACATTATTCATCTCATATGTATATGTATATACTGTACTCTATATCATCTACTGCATCTTTATGTAATACATGTATCACTAGCCACTTTAACTATGCCACTTTGTTTACATACTCATCTCATCTGTATATACTGTACTCGATACCATCTACTGTATCTTGCCTATGCCGTTCTGTACCATCACTCATTCATATATCTTTATGTACATATTCTTTATCCCCCTACACTTGTGTGTATAAGACAGTAGTTTTGGAATTGTTAGTTAGATTACTTGTTGGTTATTACTGCATTGTCAGAACTAGAAGCACAAGCATTTCGCTACACTCGCATTAACATCTGCTTACCATGTGTATGTGACAAATATAATTTCATTTGATTTGATTTGATTTGATACATCCGGCTTCTTCACCTAGATCACATATGTCAGAGTCAAGGCCCGCGGGCCACATCCGGCCCGCGAGAAGGTTTTTTACGGCCCCTGGGATGATCTTGATTTATTATTAGAACCGGCCCGCAGACCGCAGCAAGCCGGCAGCCCGCAGATCTTTTACACGCACCAATACTACATTTCCCACAATGCAACGGTGACGCACCGAGCAGTAGGCTGCTTCATTTCAATATTTATTGGCACAGCAGTTGTCAGCATCACAGTAAAATTAACTTTCAGATACCCATCAAAAATGGCAAAACGGAAGGTGGACACTGAGAACCGGGGTTTCAAACAAGGTGGGAGTCGGAGTATTTGTTCACGGAGGTAGCTGGAAAACCTGTGTGTCTTCTGTGTGGAGAAAGTGTGGCGGTACTGAAAGAGTATAATCTGAGACGACATTATGAAACGAAACACGCGGACAAAAACAAGAATATGGACATGGAACAAAGGCTACAAAAGGCAGAGGAATTAAAACGAGGCCTCAAATCTCGACAGGCTCTGTTCAAAAAAGCCAAATCACAAGGCCAGGCTGCTGTCAAGGCCAGTTTTATTTTGGCAGAAGAGATCGCTAAATCAGCCCGGCCATTTACGGAGGGGGATTTCATCAAAAACTGCATGATTAAAGTTTGTGACGAAGTTTGCCCAGAAAAAGGCAACTCTTTTTAAATGTGAGTCTGAGCAGAAACACCATTGCCGAGAGAGTAGACCAGTTGTCCATCAATCTAAAAGAGCAGCTTGTGAAAAAGGGAAAAGATTTCATTGCATATTCCTTGGCTGTGGATGAGAGCACCGACATTTCTGACATTGCCCAGTTGTCAATTTTCATCCGCGGAGTGGACTCCAGCCTAAGCGTGACAGAGGAGTTTTTGGCTTTACGTCCTATGCATGGCACAACTACGGGGCATGATTTGTATGAAGAGGTGTCAAGATGTGTAAATGAGATGGAGCTGCCTTGGGAAAAACTCGTGGGTTTGACAACCGACGGAGCACCTGCGATGTGTGGACACAGGAGCGGACTGGTGGCGAAGATACGGGAAAAGATGCAAGAGGAAAACGCGACAGGTGAGCTGACAGCTTATCATTGTATCATACACCAGGAAGCGTTGTGCGGTAAAGCCTTGAAAATGGAGCATGTAATGAGCATCATCACGCGCACAGTTAACTTTATCAGAGCCAAAGGTTTGAATCACCGCCAGTTCAAGGCATTTCTGACGGAGTTAGAAACGGAGCATGGTGATTTGCCTTATCACACAGAGGTGCGATGGCTAAGCCAGGGAAAGGTGCTTCAAAGATGTTTCGAGCTTCGTGAGGAGATTTGTCTGTTCTTGGACAGCAAAGGGAAAGACACAACACAACTCCGAGACGAAATGTTTCTGTGTGAAATGGCTTTTCTGTGTGACATTACGAGTCATCTGAATGCAATGAACTTGCAGCTGCAGGGTCGGGATCGTGTCATCTCTGATATGTACAGTACAGTGAAGGCATTTAAAACCAAACTGACTCTGTGGGAGACGCAGATGCGGAAAGAAAATTTGAGCCACTTTCCCAGCTGCCAGACCATGAAAGAGAAGCTCTCTACCAGTGCGTTCCCGAGCGCACAGTTGGCTGATAAAATAGGTATGCTTGCCGCTGACTTTCGACGCCGATTTGCTGACTTTGAAGCACAAAAAAGCAGGTTGGAACTGCTCGGTAACCCATTTGCTGTTGACGTGGAAAGCTCACCACCAAACCTCCAAATGGAGTTGATTGACCTCCAATGCAATGATGCACTGAGGGCAAAATATGCGGCAGTGGGTGCTGCGGAGTTCGCCCGTTTCCTCCCCGACACAATGCCCCAGCTGCGCATCCAGGCTGCTCAAACGTTGTCTATGTTTGGCAGCACATACCTGTGTGAACAACTGTTTTCTTTGATGAACTTGAACAAAACATCACACAGAAGTCGACTTACTGCTGAACACCTCCACTCAATTCTGAGGATTTCCTCAGCTCAGAGCCTTACCCCGAACATTGATGAACTTGTGGAAAAGATGGGACACCACCAAGTATCACCCTCAACCTCAAACAAGTGAACATTACTGTGCAATCACATATTTAGAGTTTTTACTCAGTTCAAGTTTAAAAGTTAAAGTTTAATATTTGTTTTCACTGCATGTTACTTCTCCTTAAACAAAGTGTTGTTTTTGATTAATAGATTTTTGCACTTTATTTTATTGTATTTCAATCCAATTATATTTTAAAAATATTTCAGTTGAGTGGATGATAGAAAATTGCTATTATTGTTTTTTTCTTTGAAGTAAATTTAGCCCACTTTTGCTAAAATAGAAAATATAGGCTACTGATGGTGCCTTGAATACCGGTTTCTTTCATTTAATGTTCATGTTATGGGGATTTTTATATAAAGGAATTTTGTCTTTTGTGTCTGTTGAAAATTAAAGATTACTGACAGAGCCATAAGAAAATATTGCTTTATTTATCTGATCATATTGGAATATATTTGTTAGGTTTTCAGTAGGTTCAATTAGGTTCACTAGACTATATGCGTCATTTAAAATTTTTTCAATGAACATTCGAACAGTCCGGCCCTCGGCTTGTAGCTAAATTTTTTATTTGGCCCTCCGTCCATTTGACTTTGACACCCCTGACCTAGATGTTCTGAGACGAGCCACCCGGATAGCTGATGAAACTGTGGGTTTGCACAATCGAAGAATTTCTGCACAAATCTCAGAGAAACTCATCTACGTTCTCGTCGTCCTCACCAGAGTCTTCACCTGACTGCAGTTCGGCATCGTAACTGACTTCAGTGGGCAAATGCTCACCTTCGATAGCCACTGGCACGGGGAGAAGTGTGCTCTTCACGGATTAATCCCGGGTTTCAACTGTACTGGGCAGATGGCAGACAACGTGTGGGCGAGCGGTTTGCTGATGTCAACGTTGTTAACAGAGTGCGCCATGGTGGCGATGGGGTTATGGTATGGGCAGGGATAAGCTACGGAACAACAAACACAATTATCTATGGCAATTTGAATGCACAGAGATACCATGACGAGATCCTGAGGCCCATTGTCGTGCCATTCTTCCATCGCCATCACCTCATCATGTTTCAGCATGATAATGCATGGCCCCATGTCGCAAGGATTTGTACACAATTCCCAGTTCTTCCATTACCTGCATACTCACAATCATGTCACCCATTGAGCATGTTTGGGATGCTCTGGATCGATGTGAATCATTTAAATGGACTAATTTCCTCATCTGAACTATAACTCAGTAAAATATTTTAAATTGTTGCATGTTGCATTTATATTTTTGTTCAGTATTTTAAAAAATTGGACCTCTCTGAAATGAAAATGGATGGCTCTCCAAAATAGGACTAGGGTTACCTAAACCCTCCCTAAAAGCTTGACATTTAAAAAAAAAAGTGACCCTCCCCGATACCCAAAATAATAATTAGAACAAAGTGGATAGCAGAGAACATGTCTATTGTTTACCCTCACTTCTTGGACAGACCAGAGCCTTAGATGTGCAGTTTTAGGAACTGTTCATCGTCCTGTAAGCACTACATGGCATCGCACATGGCTGCGGGCCAGAAGGTTGTGGTTTTGCAGATCACCGTGGACAAGAGTAGATGTGGATAGATCTCCTGTCACACCCTGACCTTAGAGATCCTTATTATTCTCTATGTTTGGTTAGGTCAGGGTGTGACTTGGGTGGGAAAATCTATGTTTTCTATTTCTCTGTGTTTTTGTCTGAGTATGGTTCCCAATCAGAGGCGGCTGTCTATCATTGTCTCTGATTGGGGACCATATATACTGTAGGTTATCATTTTCCTTTTGGGTTTTGTGGGATCTTGTTTTCTGTATAGTTCATTTTGCCTTACAGAACTGTGCGCTTTCGTTTTTGTCGTTGTTATGTTGCTTTGGGTGTCATCAATAAAAAGAACGATGTACGCCTACCATGCTGCACCTTGGTCCGGGCATTCCACAAACGAGAGCCTTAACAGAAGATCCCACCAAAAACAGACCAAGCAGCGTGGCCAGGATGAGTGGACATGGGAGGAGATCATGAATGGAGAAGGACCCTGGACACAGGTAGAAGAGTATCGCCGTTCAAGGGAGCAGATGGAGGCAGCGAAAGCAGAACGCCGACAATACGAGGAATTAGAGCAACGGAGCAAGCACGAGAGGCAGCCCCCCTCAAAAATATTGGGAGGGGGGCACACGGGGAAGTTTAGTGGTGTCAGGTTTTAGACCTGAGCCAACTCCCCGTGCTTACCGTGGCGAGAGTGTGACTGGTCAGGCACCGTGTTATGCGTGGATGCGCACTGTGTCTCCTGTGCGCATTCACAGCCCGGTGCGCTCTGTGCCAGCTCCTCGCAGTAGCCGTGCTAGAGTGGGCATCCAGCCAGGATATATTGTGCCGGCTCAGCGGTCCTGGTCTCCAGTGCGTCTCCTCGGTCCAGGATATCCTGCGCCAGCTCTACGCATGGTATCCCCAGTTCGCCAGCACCACCCAGTGTTGCCTGTGCCAACTCCCAGCACTTGCCGTGCTACAGGGGGTATTCAGCCACGACGCGTTGTGCCAGCTCTGCGCTCCAGACCTCCGTTGCGCCTCCACAGTCCAGTGTGTCCTGCGTCGGCTCTACGCACTATGCCTCCAGTGCTCCTTCATAGCCCAGTGCGTCCTGTGCCAGCTCTCCACACTCACCAAGCTAAAGTGGGTATCCAGTCAGGAAGTGTTGTGGCAGCTCCACTCACTAGGCTGCCAGTACGTCTCCTCAGTCCGGTGAGACCTGTTCAGGCTCCACGTAGGAAGCCTCCTGTGATGATCCATGGCCCGAAGCCTCCAGTGATGATCCATGTCCCGGAGCCTCCAGTGATGATCCATGGCACGAAGCCTCCAGTGACGATCCATGGCACGAAGCCTCCAATGACGATCCATGGCACGAAGCCTGCAGCGACGGTCCCCGGTCCGGAGCCTCCAACGACGATCCCCGGTCCGGAGACTCCAGCGACGGTCCCCTGTCAGGAGCCTCCAGCAACGGTCCCCAGCCCAGAGCCTTCAGCGACGGTCCGCAGCCCAGAGCCTTCAGCGACGGTTCCAAGTCCAGAGCCTTCAGCGAGGATTCCTAGTCCAGAGCCTTCAGCGAGGGTTCCCAGTCCAGAAATTACAAGCTAAGAATGAGAGAGAAGATAGGCATGTGTTTATCATATTTCTCCAATGCCAAATCAGTGTGTCCTGTTTGCAAATAATTACATCTGAGACGTCATTAGGAATCTGAGCATGGTACCTTTCCACCCCAGTCGGAGTAGGCCTACCGAAACAGAAAAATGTAAGCTTTAACTGCTGGCTACTCTTCTTCCATAGCTTAAGTCAATGAGAGAAGGACACAAGTGTGGGGTGGGAGCGTGCGGGGGTCTCCCTCCCAAAAAACTTACTCTTCAGAGTTGTAATAATAGAATGCATTTTGAAAATGGGTAGTGCATCTTCAGTTTTCCTCTTGTCATGTCAGTCATTCCATACCTTAGAGAGCACTTTAGACCTTGTCAGAAATGTCCAGATCAACTAGCCCATGTCAGCTAAAGTTTTTTTGTACTATTTTGTACTAATGTTTGAGTCACTCAAATATCACATGAATATACATTAGACATGGCAAAATGTATAGAATTGCAAGAACATGAGCTGTGTGTGTGTGTGTGGGGGGGGGTACAGGATATTCCCCAATGCAGGAACGGATGACTGAGTGAAAGGTTTGGGAAGCCCTGTTCTATTGTACAGAGTGAATAGCTTAATCAATTGATAGTGACAGAATTAGATTACTTCCCAAGCAAAGTAAATGTTTTGTCTCCTCAGCTGTAGGTTGTAGCTCAGTCTCTGAATGAAAAACAAATTAAATGATATCCCCATATGCAATGGAGTTATGTCTTTCCCAGGTACTTTACAGCTTCAAATCAAATCAAATTGTATTTGTCACATACACATGGTTAGCAGATGTTAATGCGAGTGTAGCGAAATGCTTGTGCTTCTAGTTCCGACAATGCAGTAATAAACAACAAGTAATCTAACTAACAATTCCAAAACTACTGTCTTATACACACAAGTGTAAGGGGATAAAGAATATGTACATAAAGATATATGAATAAGTGATGGTACAGAACGGCGTAGGCAAGATGCAGTAGATGGTATAGAGTACAGTATATACTGTACATATGAGATGAGTAATGTAGGGTATAGAAACATAAAGTGACATAGTTTAAAGTGGCTAGTGATACATGTATTACATAAAGCCTTACGGTTGTGGGCGGAGAAGTTGCCGTACCAGGCGGTGATACAGCCCGACAGGATGCTCTCGATTGTGTATCTGTAGAAGTTTGTGAGTGCTTTTGGTGACAAGCCAAATTTCTTCAGCCTCCTGAGGTTGAAGAGGCGCTGCTGCTATGTTTTGGGGTATTTCTATGTTTCGGCCTAGTATGGTTCTCAATCAGAGGCAGGTGTCTAGTTGTCTCTGATTGAGAATCATACTTAGGTAGCCTGGGTTTCACTGTGTGTTTGTGGGTGATTATCCTGTCTCTGTGTTTTGCACCAGATAGGACTGTTTAGGTTTTCACACATTTATTGTTTTGTTAGTCAATCAGAGGCAGGTGTTAGTCATTGTCTCTGATTGGGAACCATATTTAGGTAGCCTGGGTTTCACTGTGTTATTTGTGGGTGATTGTTCCTGTCTCTGCACCAGATAGGACTGTTTAGGTTTTCACACATTTATTGTTTTGTTAGTTATTTCATGTCTAGTTCCTTTATTAAAGAACATGAATAACCACCACGCTGCATTTTGGTCCGCTTCTCCTCCACCACAGGAAAACCCTTACAAGATCGTCAAATTTTCCCCAGACAAAGGCTTGAAGATAGTAGCTCAAATTTTTGGGCAAGGGAAATGGATTTCAGTAAAGAGACAGATTTTTTGAATTGATAAAAATGCCCACTCCACCACCTCTGCCCTGTCTTTCAGCTCTGACCACATGATAACCATCAATATAAATATCCAGAGTCCAGAATGTCCCCAGAGATCAAAGTTTCAGTCAATACCAGAATATCCGGATTCGTCTGCATAGCCCAGATCTTGATGTAATCCAGTTTAGGAAGTAAACTCCTAATGTTCAGATGCATCAACCCAAGACCTTTCCGGTTTTTAAAGTCACATGGAAACTCCAACTCAAACAAGCTTCGTTCAATAGGTGGTTGCCGGTCCTGTCTGATGGTTGATATTGATATAGTTGGTATGGCTATGAGATTGCATAGGACTGCACTGTTTGGTTGAATCCTATTAGTAATAGAGGAAGAAATTGGAATTAGCACCATAGGTTAGCACCATAGGGCCTGAGGCCGCACCATAGGGCCTGAGGCCGCAGCCAATTCAGAATTCTCATAGTAACCAATGATGGATTGTTATAAACTGACTTACATGGTTGCTATCGTACAACAGCCGAAACCCTCTACGTGATTTGAAAACCAAGGGGGTATTCAGGTTTATGGAATTCACATTTGAACTAAAAGCAATGGGTGAGCAGACCACAGTGGGTTTCTCTTTTGAGCTAATAGCAGATCTAAGAGTTGCGGTCAAATGAATGGGTTCAAGATTACAACTGACAATACACCTGGCAGTATAGACAACCATAAGACGATAAGGCTTAGAGATAATGGGAGGTATTACCTGAGCGGGGTTTGGTCTGTCTCTGAGTCAATATCTTATTGCAGCCTTGAAATAAGCCTGAAATAAGGTCCAGGCTCCTTGATGGTTTGGGGGGTGTCCCCCAGATACTCTCCCTGTAGAGTATCTTTTGTTTCCAAAAAGTGTTGAAATTGTCAATAAATGTTATGTCAACAGAGTGGCAGTAGTCTTTAAGCCAGATAGGAAGTGCTAAGAGAGTGCTGCACCTTTCTCAGTCATGACCCAGCGACAGCACGGGACCAGAGATAATTGAATGCTTTTCAAGCCTTTTAGGGTGTTGATCAGATCAATAAAATCGTTTTTTAGTAGCTCTGATTTATCCTTTTTTATATAATTTGATCCCATACTTACTACGACAGCAGCAGCTCTTAGCTGTTGATGTAGGACGGACGGAAGACATTATGTGATATCCTTCACCATAGCCCCTGGGTAGCACAGGGTCTTTGCTCCAGGAACTAAGATGTGCCTCACCATGAAACTAACAATGATGGCTGGAGGAAGGTGAGTGGCCGTCCGTCCTTTTCTGAGCCTCCTTGAGGACCGACGGGAGATGGAGTACAGAGGACCCACATCATCAATAGAACCCCTCCGAACAGGGAGGCGGGGGGGTGCTGGAGCCTCAGACACCATCGAGGCCTGATGTGTGAGGGAGCCTGGTAGGTACAGTCCTATAGTATAGTCCCCCTGACCTGGAACCTCAGGAGATAGTAAAATATGAAGGAGTAGGAATCTCTGGAAGCAGGTGGGCAAAAAATGTTGGTCAGCAGTATGGGACCCCCCCAAAGCCATTTCAGCCCCATTCACCAAAGACTGCCTTGCGTTGGGTTTACGGTGTGTGACATTTCTCCACTTGGATGTAGCATCAATAACTGTGGCATAAGCCAGCTCCTCATAAATACATAATAGGCAAGAAACTTATTGTTTTTAATTAAATCAATTATAGTAGTAGCATGCTATCAAAGTTGACCTCCGGTCCTCCTTGTCATCTTCGAGCTCTCTTTCTCAAACTGAACAGAACATAGGCTATAGGCTAGACCACACGCAAGACAGTGCATTTTTTGGACTAGGCCTAATCAAAACATTTTTTGCGGTATACTTGTTGACTCTCATCCTGAACTGCCTTAGTTTTATTTACACCATCCCAGCAACTAGCTTAGAAATATAACTGTGCTCTGTGCTTCTTCAAGCATGCACTTCGTAGCCTATAGTTTACAGGCTATGGATTATTTGATTGAGACCACACTAAATAGCTTATAGGCAAACTTGATATTGCACGCCCAGAGGAGAATGTATTATGTATTATGTACCCATTATGTAAATGTAGATCCATCCCTAAGTAGTTGCAAAGTTGCAAATTAGTTAAAATGCTAAAGTTGTCCCTGATGAGATTTAAACACGCAACTTTTGGGTTGCTGGACATTCGCATTATACGCCCACCCATCCACCCCGAACAAACAACCAACCAACCACCCTCCTTTCATTTTTCTGTAAGTGCCCTTCAGTCATATGTAACCATATCATACTAATTTGAATGTCTCCGATTTTCGTTTACTTTGTTACATCTAGTCTGAGACCAGCCTGGTTTGGTGGGTGATGGTGTCCTGTGACAGTGGGTGATGGTACTGGTAGGTCAAAGTTTAATTCATGGAATGGGGATGTGGTATATTGTATATCTTAAATGTATTCCTACATTCAGATACTGTTCAATATCACTTACCCTTCCATTTCTTGACCAGCTATCTGGGAAAGGGATGTTGTTTAGTTGGGCCAATTCGTAGGCAAGTTCTCTGTATTTGAGGCTACTAAGCTCATGAAACTGGTCTGCGAGATTCTTGATACAGTGTGTTTAGCAAGCTCAGACTCCATGTCATCAGATAATACCTTGTGTGCCCCTACTACTCTATCATAGCCTCTCTTTCACACAGGTACATGTTTGTTACATTTTTTGTCAATGTACCTCTTCAAAATAAAAATCCTGCGATTTCCAATTTCAAAATAAGAGTCCCTCGCTTTGTCATGACAAAATACAAGTCCGCCCGTTTACAATTTAAAAATACGAGTCCCACGATTTGTCAAGTATGCTAGTTTTTTTCAATAGTAATATCAAACCGCAGGGGGGAATGTCATAAAATGAATTGTCAAGGCACAAATATACATTAAACACAATGTCATGCTGTTAGCACCCCTGTCTATGTTAGCCCAACTCATGTTAGGTTGCCTCTGATTACCAGAACAAACACATCTACATCTGCATTTACATCATATTGCTGTTTATGTAAATGATTCATGATACACGGAATGAAACAGCATGGCTATGTTTTTGTGGCAGTCTTAGCAATGCATTCAGCTAAGTGTTTGTGCCAAACAAGACTAACCTAGAGACAGCAGTCAGGATTTATTCAATCATATCGGGAAAGGGTAACATAAAATATGTTGTCAACATGTAATTAATCATTTGTTTATGACAAAACAGGTTCAATCAAACAATCACTTTATTCACTGTTTTTAGTCTATATTGTGAGGGATGGTATTGTGGTGGTTTCCATTTGATAAACACCTATCAAACAGACAGGGTCCTATGTCATTGTGTCATTTGAAGCATTTGTGTCTTTTCCTGTCAGTGTGGAGACGGTTGTAGACACAACATGGACCATACAGTAGCTGCAGCCACCTCTTTCAGTTCAGCTTGAGTTAATGGTGTGTGACATCCATCCAGCCCACAAAGGCAAAGGCATAAAAACAGTATGAGTCAAGACATGTAAGACCTCCAGTGATACTGAGAGCATCAACATGCTTTGCATTATTGTCCAGACTAAACAAAAATTGTGGGTCTACCTTAAAGTTGGTATTACTAGTTAGAAAAATGCTAAATTATCAACATGGTAACTATAGTTGTGATCCCTTTAAAGTTATCTCATACCGTAATATTGGAAAAATACATGTTGTCAGCGGTTTACCAAATTAAGTTTTGACAGTCAACATTCATGAATTGGAGACATTCATTAGAACAAATAACACATTTAACATAGCAAAGAGCCAACTGGCTACATAGACAGATTGGGTCGTTCCATGTCATTTCAGCAAGCAGTGACACCCACCATGTCAGATTATATTGACATTGTTTCTGTAGTTAGAAACAGATAAGATTAGCATTCCTGCAACATTATTTTGTTGAAATATTAATTTGATCTCTGAGAAATTAAGATAGTTGATTGCACCCAAATTGGACATTTGAATTTATAGGATTTATCAAATAAATGCATTCAATAAATATAGTACCTAACATTCGATTTGGACCAAACTTGTTTCTAACAATGAGTAAAACATGAGGAATCGCAAGAAATAGTCAAAAGCCACCCACGGACCCCCCACACCCCACGCCAATCCCACCCCATCAACAAGTATACAGTATCAGTTCTCTATACAAGTACTATGGAGCTGGGATTCTGACTGTTGTTTCTTCATGCTATGTAACATATTCTCAATGAATTTGGTGATTTTTTTTGTTGCCCATGTTCAGAGAAATTTGTCTTCGAATTTGTCAGTTTGATGTCCCATCCTACACCCTGATATTACCAAGTTTGAGCACTTATGTATTTTCAATTCAGAGAGGTATGATTTTCTCCATGTACTCCTTACTATAAATAACACAGTCCAGAAGTTAACACCAACATCAGCTATAGAGAGTGGTAATATGGTGGACAATAATGGTTGCAATTAAGATCAGCTGTGTTAGGGACCTTAGCGCATATTAATGCTTTAACGAGAGATCACCTGCCAATAATACGGTGGCCAACAATGGTACAGTAGCAATGATTGCAACACACACACCTTTTATCCACATCCTTCTTTACCAACATCCCCTCTAACATAGAAATAGGATTTCTAGGATCACACACACATGTTTTGTTGGAGACTGAGATTATGAAGGAAATAAACATTATAGTAACAGGTGGGTGGAGTGAGTGATACATTACCATGACTTGAAGGCCCCACCAGAAGGGAATGCCACCCCTATTTAGACGTGATTCCTGTCCTAGAGCGGAAAAGCTCGTTAAGGTTCCACCTCCGAAGAATGACGTAGTGGTGATTTCTAGGTTGAGTGGAGAAACAACAGCAAATAGGGCACTGACAGCTGCTCACCTTATTTAGCTCGTGTTACTGTATCTGCCGTTGCTTTTTTTAATTACACCGTATAAAATATATTAGCCAGCTAGCTAGGCTATGGCTGGATTTGTCATATGCATTTAGGGAAAACTTAGCCACAGATGGATAGAGAAAACCAGTATCTTCCACTTCATAATCTATTGTTATCTACAACATTTTGGTATCTTCCATAAACTGCGGATGTGAATCCGCCATTGAAATAGTTAGAAAGATTAAGATGAAGCTCCAGTATGTATAACTATTGAACGGTTCGGGCTAGGGATGTGTTTTTCTACACTATAATGAGCACGGTGCAACCATTGATAGGCTGGCAGGCTATTTGTCTGTAGTAGGGTAAAGCCAAGTCTCATGCTCATGGTTCTCACAGGGGTGAAATTGTAGGCTATAATGTCTTTGCTCATGATGCACAAAGCAAATGATATGTAACAACACTGTGTATCGGACAAAAAACACCAATACAAATGTAACAACAGCACAACAAAATATTTAAACATTTTCCTATAAATGTCTTTTTGTTATAGGATAGACACGGATGGTTTCTGGCTGCACTATTCAAAGCAGTGGAGTGTGTAGTGACCAAAACTTTAGTGGTAAAAACCACTCATCTTAGGGCAACGGGGGAAGCAGGGTTGCAAAATCAAACAAATCATGCAATTATACCATTTATAAAGGGGTCAGATAAATATATTCCTTATACGGACTAGCTCAAAAATAATTTAAACTTGACATGTGAGGTCTTAGTGGCCGGGAGAGGGGTGCCTAAGCGCAGTTGCCTAGGTTCGCCTGGTGGGCAAGGTTGTGGGAGTAGCTGAGCCATGGCCGGGATGCTTTGACGGTTGATGCCCAGAGAGAGGGATGTTGGCCGAGTAGGGAGAGAAAGTGTGGAGGCATGGAGGTCCAGGGAGTAAGCTGAACCCTTAGGCCCAGTGAGAGGGCCCTCACAGGGAGGACTGCGCCCTGGCCGTTCACCTCTTAACACACCCAGGTTTAACCTCTACGTTGTGGGGGGCTACCTGGTTGATCCTGCCAGTAGCATATGCTTCAAAGATTAAGTGTAACAGTATAGCTTTAGACCATCCCCTCGCCCATACCCGGGCACGAACCAGGGACCCTCTGCACACATCAACAGTCACCCTCGAAGCATCGTTACCCATCGCTCCACAAACGCCGCGGCCCTTGCAGATCAAGGGGAACTACTACTTCAAGGTCTCGGAGCAAGTGACGTCACCGATTGAAACGCTATTTAGCGCGCACCACCGCTAACTAAGCTAGCCGTTTCACATCCATTACATAAGCCATGCAAGTCTAAGTACACATAGTCGAAACTGTGAAACTGTGAATGGCTATGCTAGCGATGATGATGATAAAGATGATCAAAATATACATAACCAGAGCATGATTTGTAAACCTGATTGTAATCCAAACCCAATCTTAATTTACACGTTGTGACGCACTGAGGTTCCAATCTACATTTTAGATGAGACTGACTTGTGATCCTATTTACACTTTTTAGTCCATTTTGACGCTGGAATAAATGTTTCTGACTCATATAGATGCAACATTGGGCGTTTTCAAATTGATTTGTTCAAAGTGAGTTGTTTTTTAGGGGCAGTCGCTCTTTAAAGCAACTACTCAGTCACAACCACCCATAGTAGGCCTTTTGCAACCACTGTACGCCACCATTTGACCTCCAGGTGATCTCTTATTAAACCATTAATACACACTAAGATGCTTCCAACATGTCCCGCTTCCAAAAAGCTGAAATACGCACGAGGTCGGTGCTAACTTAGTCCTGCTTTCTTCCAAACTTTTCCAAGATATATTCACCCTCTACAGGGTATTATCTTCATTTGAAATAAAACCTGGCAATCGAGAAGACTAAGTGGGGATTTCACTATTTCCCATCAATGCTCAATAAGAAATGCTAGCGGTAATAGCAGAAGGCAAACAAGAGTTGTCTTGGGGGTGTGGTTTGATGTGAGTGTTTCTGCAGTAGTGGTAATAAGGCCTTGGTAATAATACACTAGTGGGAATTTCTCGTATTCCTTCAGCCTCCTTATGTGCTCTTAGCAAATTATATGACCTGCAGTCTAACTATGCTAAATCCAAATTATTAGTAGTTGGTGATCTTAATCTGAATTGGTTGATGCCAGTATCTGATAGGCTGAAAGATGTTTGTACTGAGCTAAATCTAACTCAGCTGAAAACTAACCCAACTCACCGCAACTTTAAACACCCTGAAAAATCTACTATCTTAGATAATATTCTAACAAATGCCCCTTATAAGTTTACAGCCAATGGGATATTTGCTAATGAGTTCAGTGACAAAGAGAAATTATTAGAATTGTTATGAGCAATATTTTTTTGTCTGAGCTGGGGTTGGGTTATGTCAACTATAACTGACTTGGATCAGGCCCTTAATTGTTTTATTTCCCTGTTTAACTCTATTGCAGATAGAGTGCTGTTCAGGGCCTCCCGAGTGGCGCAGCGGTCTAAGGCACTGCATCGCAGTGCGAGAGGTGTCACTACTGTGACAGAAAAATGACATACAGTATTTACTTGATCTATTTGTTATAAATGGTTAACAATTCATGTTTAACTAATAGGAAGACATTTCTGTCCTACTAGTGTCTGTGTTTTTATGGTTTCCACTCTAGTTCCCTGTAGCTGATATGGGTGTATGGTCACTAGATATTGCTTGTTGACAAATGAGTTAAAGACTGCATTACATAGATAAGATATGGTGTGTGTAACTGAGACAGAGATAGCCTGGAAGAATTTAGAACAATCCCTCATTGTCTCAAAATAATCCTTGCATCTGGGAAACTAAGCCAGGGTGGGGTTAAGAAAACAACCCTGTGCAGATAACGACAGGATGAACCCAAAGTGGCTTATGGTGTCTCGAATCTGCATGGGAGGAGTGGTACCAGCCATGGCTAAGTATTCTTGGTGTCAGCTATATAAGAAACAGCATTGTCTGTAATGGTTATACTCTCGGCAACACACACTTCGAAGTGTGGGGTTGACGGTTTTATTATTGCAATAATTAATCGATATTGACTGAAGATGATTGTATGAAGAAATGACAAAGTCTCTCTCACTTGATTAGAATATGCCACCACACTACAGTTCGATCGCAGACTGTGTTGCAGCCGGCCGCGACCGGGAGACCAATGAGGCGGCACACAATTTGCCCAGTGTCGTCTGGGTTAAGGGAGGATTTGACCTTCGCCTCTCCCAAGACTGTAGTTACCAATTGGATATCACAAATTTGGGGAGAAAAAGGGGTAAAAAGTTTTTTTTCAAATGTATAAATTCTTCCGTACAAAAGACTAAGGATAAAATACAAACATAATCCTTGGATCGCACATGAATTGTCTGAGAAATTACAGGAAAGAAATGTAGCTTGGGCTAAGACTAGACTGACTTATTCTACATCTGATTGGCAGTTCTTCAGACATTTTAGAAATAGATGTCTATCCCTGGTTAGAAAATCAACATATTTTGTATTGGAAAGTGGTGGTAATCCAGCCAACGACTGGAAAGTGGTCAAATCTTTGAAACCATCCCCTAGTTGACCCAGCAGGTTTTGACAGCCACTGGTCCCATACTAGACAAAAATGGAATCACACGATGATATTGTGTGTGGTCTTCCCACTGCTGCTAGGGAAACCATACAGTTTATTAGGCTACAGATGAAACAACTTTTGGTGGTGAAGGTGCACGGTGATGTTGATGTTAATTTTCAATAAATATTGAATGTCTGAATCTAGCGACATGTACTTGACTGCTGTTTGACAAAATAAATATCCATAATAATCTTTATTCGGTACATTAAAAACACATTTTGTGGGCACTATGTCATCACGCACTGATGGGAAAATGCGCAAAACTTCTTTATGCAGATTTTAGAATATTCGCATTAAATTCTGTTGCCAATAGGATGGAAACCTAGCTATTGATGTATTAAGTACCTTGCTAAAGATCAATGTAAAGAAATCCACAGGTGCTGATTCACTTTACCCCTTCTTACTACAGCTCTCTGCCCCACTCATTGTTAAACCTTCAAAGACGGGTGGACACTACACGGCTTTCAAAATCGCTGAGCCTCTCACATCAAACGACTGTCTTTCCTGTAGTTTTTTGTCTTGCCAATGTCTCGCGAAAGCAATGATATCTTGCCGAATGCATAGTGTCACCTGTAAAGTTTGGTGGAGGAGGAATAATGGTCTGGGGCTGTTTTTTATGCTTCGGACTAGGCCCCTTAGTTCCAGTGAAGGGAAATCTTAACACTACAGCATACAATGACATTCTAGATGATTTTGAGCTGTCAACTTTGTTGCAACAGTTTGGGGAAGGCCCTTTCCTGTTTCCGAATGACAATGCCCCTATGCACAAAGGAAGGTCCATACAGAAATGGTTTGACGAGATTGGTGTGGAAGATCTTGCCTGGCCTTAATAGTTTTTGCAAATGTATAAAAATGAATAAAGTATTCAGACCTTTTGCTATGAGACTCGAAATTGAACTCAGGTGTATCCTGTATCCTGTTTCCGTTGATCATCCTTGAGATGTTTCAACAACTTGATTGGAGTCCACCTCTGGTAAACTCGATTGATTGAGCATGATTTGGAAAGGCACACACCTGTCTATATAAGGTCTCACAGTTGACAGTGCATGTCAGTGCAAAAACCAAGCCATGTCAAAGATAATGTCTGTAGAGCTCCAAGACAGGATTATACTGTCTTTCACCGATCCGGCCAATAACACAGTGGCCTCCATCATTCTTAAATGGAAGAAGTTTTGAACCACCAAGACTTTTCCTAGGGCAGGCCACCCGGCCAAACTGAGCAAATGGGGAGAAGGGCCTTGGTCAGATAGGTGACCAAGAACCAGATTGTCACTCTGACAGAGCTCCAGAGTTCCTCTGTGGAGATGGGAGAACCTTCCAGAACGACAACCATCTCTGCAGCTCTCCACCAATAACATGTTTATGGTAGAGTGGCCAGACGGAAGCCACTGCTCAGGAAAAGGCAAATGACAGCCTACTTGGAGTATAAAAGGCACCTGAGAAACAAGATTCTCTGGTCTGATGAAACCAAGATTGAACTCGTTGGCCTGAATGCCAAGCATCACATCTGGAGGAAACCTGGCACCATCCCTTCGGTGAAGCATGGTGGTGGCAGCATCATGCTGTGGGGATGTTTTTCAGTGGCAGGGACTGGGAGACTATTCAGGATCAAGGGAAAGATGAACGGAGCAAAGTACAGAGAGATACTTGATGAAAACCTGCTCTAGAGCGCTCAGGACCTCAGACTGGTGCGAAAGTTCACCTTCCAACCGGACAACGACCCCAAGCACATAGCCAAGACAACAGAGGAGTGGCTTCGGGACAAGTCTCAATGTCCTCGAGTGGCCCAGCCTGAGCCCGGACTTGAACCCTATCAAACATCTCCGGAGAGACCTGAAAATAGCTGTGCAGTGATGCTCCTCAACCAATCTGACAGAGCTTGAGAGGATCTGCAGAGAAGAATGGAAGAAGCTCCCCAAATACAGGTGTGCCAAGCTTGTAGCGTCATACCCAAGAAGACTTGATGCTGTAATCGCTTTATGTGATCAATTTGCAAACATTTTGAAAAACCTGTTTTTGCTTTGTCATTGTGGGCCATTGTGTGTAGATTGACGATGGAAAAAATCAATTGAATACAATTTAGAATAAGGCTGTAACGTAACATAATGTGGAAAGAGTCAAGGTGTCTGAATACTTTCCCAATGCATTGTACATGTATTTTCATCATATGATTTTCTTTTCATCGACAAGTAAAGAAAATGTATAAATATATTTGTAATGCTTATTTTGACCATTGCAACTGTCAACACAGGAAAAAAATGTCACAACGTAGCACACACAGACGTTGATGTAAATGATTCATAAGATACACAAAATGAAACAGCATGGGAATGGCTATGTGTTTGGGGCGTTCTTAGCAATGCATTCAGCAACAAGACTAACCTAGACACAGCAGTCAGGATTTATTCAATCATATCGGGAAAGGGTAACATAAAATATGTTGTCAACATGTAATTAATCATTAGTTTATGATAAAACAGCTTCAATCAAACAATCACTTTATTCACAGATTTTTGTCTATCCTGTGAGGGATAGTGTTCTGGTTGTTTCCATTTGATGAACACCTATCAAACAAACAGATTCCTATGTAATTGTGCCATTTGAAGCATTTGAGTTGGGAAGGATCCTTCTCAAGAAGTGTGTTTGACATGCTTGACCCTGAAAAAAGTGGAACAGCGGCTCCTCCCATTTTGCCTCTCACACTTCTTGAGAAGGGCAGGATCCTTCTCTAGAAGTGTGTATCATTTCCTATAAACACAACATAGACCATACAGTAGCTGCAGTCTCCTCTTTCAGTTCAGCTTGAGTTAATGGTGTGTGACATCCATCCAGCCCACAAAGGCAAAGGCATAAAAACAGTATGTGTCAAGACATGTAAGACCTCCAGTGATACTGAGAGCATCAACATGCTTTGCATTATTGTCCAGACTAAACAAAAATTGTGGGTCTACCTTAAGGGAGAGGGCCCTCACAGGGAGGACTGTGCCCCGGCTGTTCACCGCTTAGCGTGCCCAGGTTCAACCTCTATGTTGCGGGGTGCTACCTGGTTGATGCTGCCAGTAGCATACAAGTCTAAGTACACACGGCCGGTACAGTGAAACTGAAAATGGCTATGCTAGCAATGATAGTGATAAATATTTTTTAAATATACATAACCAGATACAGTCTATGGTCTAGCTGCCGGTATACTCACCACCACTGGGGACCAAGCAACTTCAACCACCTGCTCCGCATAATATGGTCAATCGGCAGGACATGCAAACCATAGTTGTTGGCTGTGCATTCTGCTGGAAGCATGCATTGCATGGTCAATCCGTATAGGCCTTTTCATCTCAAACCGCCGTGATCCTTTGAACGCGCTAAGGGCGATGAAACAAATCAAATCAAATCGTATTTGTCACATACACATGGTTAGCAGATGTTAATGCGAGTGTAGCGAAATGCTTGTGCTTCTAGTTCCGACAATGCAGTAATAACCAACGAGTAATCTAACCCAACAATTTCACAACAACTACCTTATGCACACAAGTGTAAAGGGATGAAGAATGTGTACATAAAGATATATGAATGAGTGATGGTACAGAACAGCATAGGCATGATGCAGTAGATGGTATCGAGTACAGTATATACATATGAGATGAGTAATGTAGGGTATGTAAATATATAAAAGTGGCATTGTTTAAAGTGGCTAGTGATACATGTATTACATAAAGATGGCAAGATGCAGTAGATGATATAGAGTACAGTATATACATATACATATGAGATGAGTAATGTAGGGTATGTAAACATTATATTAAGTGGCATTGTTTAAAGTGGCTAGTGATATATTTTTTACATACATTTTTCCATTATTAAAGTGGCTGGAGTTGAGTCAGTATGTTGACAGCAGCCACTCAATGTTAGTGATGGCTGTTTTTCAGTCTCTCGGTTCCTGCTTTGATGCACCTGTACTGACCTCGCCTTCTGGATGATAGAGGGATGAACAGGCAGTGGCTCGGGTGGTTGTTATCCTGGATGATCTTTATGGCCTTCCTGGGACATGGGTGGTGTAGGTGTCCTGGAGGGCAGGTAGTTTGCCCACGGTGATGCGTTATGCAGACCTCACTACCCTCTGGAGAGCCTTACAATCAATCAATCAATCAAATTTTATTTATATAGCCCTTCGTACATCAGCTGATATCTCAAAGTGCTGTACAGAAACCCAGCCTAAAACTCCAAACAGCAAGCAATGCAGGTGTAGAAGCACAGTTGTTACACAGTTACAGTTACAGTTGTGGGCGGAGCAGTTGCCGTACCAGGCGGTGATATAGCCTGACAGGATGCTCTCGATTGTGCATCTGTAAAAGTTTGTGAGTGCTTTTGGTGACAAGCCAAATTTCTTCAGCCTCCTGAGGTTGAAGAGGTGCTGCTGTGCCTTCTTCACCACGCTGTCTGTGTGGGTGGACGAATTCAGTTTGTCCGTGATGTGTACGCCGAGGAACTTTAAACTAACTACTCTCTCCACTACTGTCCCGTCGATGTGGATAGGGGGGTGCTCCCTCTGCTGTTTCCTGAAGTCCACGATCATCTCCTTTGTTTTGTTGATGTTGAGTGTGAGGTTATTTTCCTGACACCACACGCCAAGGCGAAGGGGTTGGAGGGGTGATTTGCACGGGGATATTTGCACAAGGAGTACTGATATAAGTAGGACACATAACATCCCGGCAACTTTGAGAAAAAACACTTTATATCGGAGTTGTCTTGAGATGGATATGCATATTCATGGCATGAGGCTAGTAGCATAGCATCTCTCTCCTTTTAATACAGGCGGCTGACGTCAACAACCCTCATCAATTTTTTTTTAAAGGATTACAATAATGAGATGTATCCACCAACCCAAAGAAAGGATAGACAGGAGCAAGACAGCCCACCATGCCACTTTGTGGACAACGACCCCCATTGTTGGGGCTGAGAGACATGTACTGCATTTATCTTGTCAGGATATACATAATCTATGTGGCAGGTAGCCTAGTGGTTAGAGACTTGGACTAGTAACCGAAAGGTTGCAAGATCAAATCCCTGAGCCGACAAGGTAAAAACCTGTTGTTCTGCTCCTGAAAAAGGCAGTTAACCCACTGTTCCTAGGCCATCATTGAAAATAAGAATTTGTTCTTAACTGACTTGCCTAGTTAAAAAAAAAATATGTAAATGCTAACATGTTGTTTGCAATGGGCCCATTGGGTTATTAACAAGATAGACAGTTGTGCATGAGACAATGGGGAATGGGCCCATTGGGTTATTAACAAGATAGACAGTTGTGCATGAGACAATGGGGAATGGGCCCATTGGGACATTAACAAGGCAGATGGTAAGTGCATGAGACATTTATAAGTTATATTCTTCAAGAATAAATGGGTAAATATCAAGAATTGAAATGACCATTGAACAGCTTCCCAAATCCCAGACTGTAGCTTTAAAGGACCAATCTGGAATTTAATCAATAACAAAGCATATTTCCCACCACTGTTTTGGTAAAAAACTGAGGGTTGGGGCTAGAGAAATGTAATCTCTCTCAAATTCATAGACTGTGATATGAGAGCAAGGAATGACCATCTATGATATAACAATTATAGTTTAAACCGTGTTTTGAGTCTATATCATGTTTTTTTCCATTTACTTTGTTTACAAACATGGAAGTAAAACAGGCTTATATTTTGGGTTCTGATGGCGTACGGCAGTTAAACTAAGTTCATGCTGCATTTATAATAATAATAATGTGATGGTGCTTATATTTGTCTTATTTCACACATGTAAAAGTGTGTATTAATTTGCATGTGTGAATGGGAAATGAGACACCCTGGCAGAGTGGGTTCACTGTCAGTGTCTGCCATTATCAATGATGAACCTGGAACAGTTAGGGTTAAGTGCCTTGCTCAAGCTAGCAACCTTTTGTTTACTGGCCCAACGCTCTAATCGCTAGGCTACCTGCCGACCTGAACCATCCATGATGTAACCATGTTTTGAAGCTACAGTATGCAGTGTCTGTTTTCAATTATATTCATATAAAAGTTTTTTTTAATTATGTACCATTCCTAATCTAGAATTGGTCATCCATTTTTTACCAAAACAAGTGGCAGGGGAACTGCTTTGTTGTTTTTCGAATCCCCGATGGCTCATTTAAAGGTTTTGAAGGCCATTTAATAACTGTTAACTCTAAAGCTGTCCTTTTTAGGATGCAGGTTTCATGAGGCCTCTGTTAGAATGGAATGACATAAATGAAAAATGAACTATTACCAACAGCAAACATACTGATGAGTTGCTGCTGATCAAAGTGTAATTGTGTCCAATTCAAGCACATACATATATATATATATATATATATGATTTGACCAACTTTTTCAGAACATGGAAAGGTTTTTGCGTCTGGCTTCAATTTAACAAAATGACGCTTTGACCAGCAGCTTCTCTTGTCAGAATGTTTGCTGTTGATAATAGTTATTTTTTCATGTTGCAACCGAGCCCTTATAAACCCTACATCTCATAAAGGATAGCTTTAGAGCAACCTTCCTCCACATTCGCATTGACCTACATGAAGTTTGACATGCTTGAGCCTGAGAAAAGAGGAACAGCGGCTCCTCCCATTTTGCCTCACCTATATAGTGTTTATACCTTCCACTCTGTAGGGAGAAGGATACCCGACAGCTGACAGGACATTCAATTCTCTGCACACCTACTGTAGGAGGAACATTAACTAACCATGTTGAAGGTACACTCTTTATTTTCAATATGTAGCTAGAATATTTATGCAACAGATCTTCTGAGAACTTGTGAGGACAGTGTAGGCCCAGGGTTACTCAACTAGTGGCCCGCGGGTGATTGTGTTTGGCCAGCCAAGTTGGGGTGGCAGGTAGCCTAGTGGTAAGAGCGATGGGCCAGTAACCGAAAGGTTGCTAGATCGAATCCCTGAGCTGAGAAGGTAAAAATCTGTTGTTCTGCCCCTGAACAAGGCAGTTAAACCCACTGTTTCTAGGCTGTCATTGTAAATAAGAATTTGTTCTTAACTGACTTGCCTAGTTAAATAAAATAATAATAACATTTTATGAGAAAAAAAATTCATATATATATATATATATGTATATATATATATATATATATATATATATATATATATATATATATATATATATATATATATCAAAAGTTTGGACACACCTACTCATTTAAGGGTTTTCTTTATTTTTACTATTTTCTACGTTGTAGAATAATAGTGAAGACATTATAACTATGAAATAACAGATATGGAATTATGTAGTAAAGAAAAACCTGTTCAAAAAATCGAAATATATTTTATGTTTGAGAATCTTCAAAGTAGCCACCCTTTGCCTTGATGACAGCTTTGCACACTCTTGGCATTCTGTCAACCAGCTTCATGAGGTAGTCACCTGGAATGCATTTCAATTAACAGGTGTGTGTGCCTTGTTAAAAGTTCATTTGTGGAATTGATTTCCTTCTTCATGTTCTGTGCATCTGTATATTCTTTACTTTACGCATAGAGAACAGGCCACTCAAGAGAATGGTGGTCATTAAATAAAGTTAGATTAAAGCTGAATCAGTGTCTGCAAGAGCCCATAATGATCACATTATTGTACAAAACAGAACCAAACATTTTAGCATAGTAGTATAATGTAACACCGCCACATTTTTCTCTCACGTGGTCAACATCACTCAATACCTCCACTGTATTCACATCCTACCATACCTTTGTCTGTACATTATACCTTGATGCTATTTTATCGCACCCAGAAACCTCCTTTTACTCTCTGTTCCAGACGTTCTAGATTACCAATTCTTATTGCTTTTAGCCGTACCCTTATTCTTCTCCTCCTATGTTCCTCTGGCGATGTAGAGGTGAATCCAGGCCCTGCAGTGCCTAGCTCCACTCCTATTCCCCAGGCGCTTTCTTTTGATGACTTCTGTAACCGTAATAGCCTTGGTTTCATGCATGTTAACATTAGAAGCCTCCTCCCTAAGTTTGTTCTATTCACTGCTTTAGCACACTCTGCCAACCCGGATGTTCTAGCTGTGTCTGAATCCTGGCTTAGGAAGACCACCAAAAATTCTGAAATTTTAATTCCAAATTACAACATTTTCAGACAAGATAGAACTGCCAAAGGGGGCGGTGTTGCAATCTACTGCAAAGATAGCCTGCAGAGTTCTGTCCTACTATCCAGGTCTGTACCCAAACAATTTGAACTTCTACTTTTAAAAATACACCTCTCTAAAAACAAGTCTCTCACCGTTGCCACCTGCTATAGACCACCCTCTGCCCCCAGCTGTGCTCTGGACACCATATGTGAACTGATTGCCCCCCATCTATCTTCAGAGCTCGTGCTGCTAGGCGACCTAAATTGGAACATGCTTAACACCCCAGCCATCCTATAATCTAAACTTGATGCCCTCAATCTCACTCAAATTATCAATGAACCTACCAGGTACCCCCCCCCCCAAAGCCTTAAACACGGGCACCCTCATAGATATCATCCTAACCAACTTCCCCTCTAAATACACCTCTGCTGTCTTCAACCAAGATCTCAGCGATCACTGCCTCATTGCCTGCATCCGTAATGGGTCAGCGGTCAAACAACCTCCACTCATCACTGTAAAACGCTCCCTGAAACACTTCAGCGAGCAGACCTTTCTAATCGACCTGGCCGGGGTATCCTGGAAGGATATTGATCTCATCCCGTCAGTAGAGGATGCCTGGATATTTTTTAAAAATGCCATCCTAACCATCTTAAATAAACATGCCCCATTCAAGAAATTTAGAACCAGGAACAGATATAGCCCTTGGTTCTCCCCAGACCTGACTGCCCTTAACCAAAACAAAAACATCCTATGGCGTTCTGCATTAGCATCGAACAGCCCCCGTGATATGCAGCTGTTCAGGGAAGCTAGAAACCGTTATACACAGGCAGTTAGAAAAGCCAAGGCTAGCATTTTCAAGCAGAAATTTGCTTCCTGCAACACCAACCTAAAAAAGTTCTGGGACACTGTAAAGTCCATGGAGAATAAGAACACCTCCTCCCAGCTGCCCACTGCACTGAAGATAGGAAACACTGTCACCACTGATAAATCCACCATAATTGAGAATTTCAATAAGCATTTTTCTACGGCTGGCCATGCTTTCCACCTGGCTACTCCTACCCCGGTCAACAGCACTGCACCCCCAACAGCAACTCGCCCAAGCCTTCCCCATTTCTCCTTCTCCCAAATCCATTCAGCTGATGTTCTGAAAGAGCTGAAAAATCTGGACCCCTACAAATCAGCCGGGCTAGACAATCTGGACCCTTTATTTCTAAAATTATCTGCCCAAATTGTTGCCACCCCTATTACTAGCCTGTTCAACCTCTCTTTCGTGTCGTCTGAGATTCCCAAAGATTGGAAAGCAGCTGCGGTCATCCCCCTCTTCAAAGGGGGGGACACTCTTGACCCAAACTGCTACAGACCTATATCTATCCTACCATGCCTTTCTAAGGTCTTCGAAAGCCAAGTCAACAAACAGATTACCGACCATTTCGAATCTCACCATGCAATCTGGTTTCAGAGCTGGTCATGGGTGCACCTCAGCCACGCTCAAGGTCCTAAACGATATCTTAACCGCCATCGATAAGAAACATTACTGTGCAGCCGTATTCATTGATCTGGCCAAGGCTTTCGACTCTGTCAACCACCACATCCTCATCGGCAGACTCGACAGCCTTGGTTTCTCAAATGATTGCCTCGCCTGGTTCACCAACTACTTCTCTGATAGAGTTCAGTGTGTCAAATCAGAGGGTCTGCTGTCCGGACCTCTGGCAGTCTCTATGGGGGTGCCACAGGATTCAATTCTTGGACCGACTCTCTTCTCTGTATACATCAATGAGGTCGCTCTTGCTGCTGGTGAGTCCCTGATCCACCTCTACGCAGACGACACCATTCTGTATACTTCCGGCCCTTCTTTGGACACTGTGTTAACAACCCTCCAGGCAAGCTTCAATGCCATACAACTCTCCTTCCGTGGCCTCCAATTGCTCTTAAATACAAGTAAAACTAAATGCATGCTCTTCAACCGATCGCTACCTGCACCTACCCGCCTGTCCAACATCACTACTCTGGACGGCTCTGACTTAGAATACGTGGACAACTACAAATACTTAGGTGTCTGGTTAGACTGTAAACTCTCCTTCCAGACCCATATCAAACATCTCCAATCCAAAGTTAAATCTAGAATTGGCTTCCTATTTCGCAACAAAGCATCCTTCACTCATGCTGCCAAACATACCCTTGTAAAACTGACCTTCCTTCCAATCCTCGACTTTGGCGATGTCATTTACAAAATAGCCTCCAATACCCAACTCAACCAATTGGATGCAGTATATCACAGTGCAATCCGTTTTGTCACCAAAGCCCCATATACTACCCACCATTGCGACCTGTACGCTCTCGTTGGCTGGCCCTCGCTTCATACTCGTCGCCAAACCCACTGGCTCCATGTCATCTACAAGACCCTGCTAGGTAAAGTCCCCCTTATCTCAGCTCGCTGGTCACCATAGCATCTCCCACCTGTAGCACACGCTCCAGCAGGTATATCTCTCTAGTCACCCCCAAAACCAATTCTTTCTTTGGCCGCCTCTCCTTCCAGTTCTCTGCTGCCAATGACTGGAACGAACTACAAAAATCTCTGAAACTGGAAACACTTATCTCCCTCACTAGCTTTAAGCACCAACTGTCAGAGCATCTTACAGATTACTGCACCTGTACATAGCCCACCTATAATTTAGCCCAAACAACTACCTCTTTCCCTACTGTATTTTATTTATTTATTTATTTTGCTCCTTTGCACCCCATTATTTTTATTTCTACTTTGCACATTCTTCCATTGCAAATCTACCATTCCAGTGTTTTACTTGCTACATTGTATTTACTTTGCCACCATGGCCTTTTTTGCCTTTACCTCCCTTCTCACCTCATTTGCTCACATCCTATATAGACTTGTTTATACTGTATTATTGACTGTATGTTTGTTTTACTCCATGTGTAACTCTGTGTCGTTGTATCTGTCAAACTGCTTTGCTTTATCTTGGCCAGGTCGCAATTGTAAATGAGAACTTGTTCTCAACTTGCCTACCTGGTTAAATAAAGGTGAAATAAAAAAAAATTAAAAAAAACATTCAACAGTGTGCGCCACTAGGCAAAATACACAGGTAGGCTCTTCTATGGTTTGTTAACATCATCTGCTCACCATTCAAAATAACCATGTAGACTACTTTGAAACAACGCTGTAGGGTGCTTTGAAACAACACTGTAGGCTACTTCGAAACAACACTGTAGGCTACTTTGAAACAACACTGTAGGCAACTTTGAAACAACACTGTAGACTACTTTGAAACAACACTGTAGGCTACCTCAAAACAACACTGTAGGCTACTTTGAAACAACACTGTAGGCAACTTTGAAACAACACTGTAGACTACTTTGAAACAACACTGTAGGGTGCTTTGAAACAACCCTGTAGGCTACTGAGAAACAACACTGTAACATACTTCGAAACAACACTGTAGGCTACTTCGAAAAATCACTGTAGGCTAGCTACTTCGAAACAACACTATAGGGTACTTCTTCTAAGTAGCCTGTTCTCTACGCATAGAGAATGATCCACACGCCCAGAAGCTTTGGGAAGCTCCGGATCTTTAAGTCAGCAGATCTTCAAAAAGTTGGATCCGCATCCATGGTCTAAAATAAAAGTGTATGCTATGGTCATTTCTTATCAAGATTAGGGGTAAATAATCCCTGGGCTGTACATATTTAAAATGTGTAACTAAATCTTGTCAATCGAGGGAATTGAGTTCTTTGTGCCAGCAGGGCATGGGCCGGAATCAGTGGGCCGAAATATGCGAAGGCAGCGGCCCTAACCAATAGATCACCCCAGGCCACAATTCAACAAAATGTTGACAGTTGATTTGTAAAATTAGGTTCGCTAGAAACGTTAAGATATCCTCTGATGGCCCAAATCAGCTCATCAACTCAGTCAGGGAAACACAAACAGTAGCCTGTTATCAGTTTTCACACTTTCAATTATGTGACAAGGGATAGACCCGCTGGTCCGAATGACTGCCTCCGCATGGAGAAAAGAGGCATGTGGGTTTCACAAAACTCATTTGAATTTCCTGATGCGCAAGGGAAAACAATTGCGACTTAAGAGATCCGCTATCTGTACACCATTCAGCACATTTGTCCATAATATGTATATAGTATGTAGTATGTGTTTGTATTTCTGTAACCATGTATGTTTTTGCCTCCCCTATTAGAGAGAGGTTATGACCTACCAGAGCCTGACAGTTACCGTACTCCGAGCAATAAACAACTGCTCTCATGATTATTGTGAGTCATATTGTTTTCAATATATTTTTCATAGATTTCTAAATTCATTATCAGAGCAGACAATTATTTCAGTTGAAGATGTATTTATTTATTTTACAAAAAAAAGTGAACTATCCCTTTAAGCATTTAATTTCTGATCTGTTTTTAAGAACAAAATGGTTTCTAAAGGTCGTGTTTTGTTTTGCAGGGTCTGAGTCCGACTGTTATGTTACTGTAGGTCTCCCCACAGCGTCTGCCAGGACCCTCTGTACTAAAACTGTGCCCAACAGCAAGACCCCAGAGTGGAATGAGAGTTTCCAATTCAGGGTCCACAGTCACGTCAAGGTAAACCCCCTCATACAGTATGCCAATCACTAGGCAGATATACCTCAAAGGGATATGGTGTCCCTAAAACATATGTATTTGCACATAGGGTGTAATGACAGCAGTGTTGCCAACTTAGCGACTTTGTTGCTATATTTAGTGAGTATTTAGACTCCTCTAGAGACACGTTTTCAAAAAGGCAACTAGCGACAAATCTAGCAACATTTTCTGGTGCTATTGGAGACTTTTGGTGAAAGCAGGTATCGTTCTTACTCTTCTCAACGAGCAGCGGGTGCTGCCATGGGCCCCAGCCCTGTCCCAAAGCACTCACAGTCGGCCCAGTCCTCGCACAGCAGTCCCTCCCAGCTGTAGTCAGAACAGGAGATGTTCACCCCTCCACGTCCAGACTGCAAATGAATCGCGCATGCGGGAAGCCGCAGCTGGCTGATCCCACCCTGGCTTACATTCAGGACGGGATGTAAATGTAAAAAACTAAACAAAAAAATGAAATACAATTTTTTTTTTTATTAAAAACTAAATTACTCCGCCAGAGTGTTTCTTTTGGGTCACTTTTACCGGTCCCAAGCCCGGATAAAGGAGGAGGGTTGGAATTGTGACATTAAAAAAAATCAAGAATCGACAGAAGAAAGTACAAACGTTATTCCTCTCTCCTACAGCATACATCACAATTACAAAAATAAAACCTAATATAACCAATTATGCAAATTAGGCGATGATGTCATTTTGTGACTTCTAGCGACTTTTAGGACAGCCAATAAAGCTACTTTCCTTACTGAGGAGTTGGCAACATTGAATGACAGGCGTAGCTACACATTTTGGGTGTTCGGGCATGCTGGTAAGTCATATCCCTTGGAATCCCCTTAAGGCCGCTACACACTTTAAGCAAATTACGCAAAACTTTAAGCAAACTATGCAAATGCTAACGACGTACTTTTGTGCAGCTCAAATAATACATTTTATTGTAACATCAGTTGAATTTTAAAACATAAAAAATACATTCTACCCGACTTTGCTTTCACAAACACCTGAAAAGCTAGTTTGGATGCATTTTTTTCCCTTAAATATATTGAAAATAATAGGTTATCGTGTTATTTCACATGCCATTAGAATTGCAAAAGGAATGCGTTATCTTGTGTGAAAATTCCAGAATGAGAGTTTATAGACTTACTAGTTTTGCATCTGTAAACAAACATATACTGTAAATCAAAATACAGTACATCCAATTGTGATAAAGAGATGCCCTTGTCTTTTCAGAATATCGTGGAGTTGAAGGTGTACGATGAGGACAGTTTCATTGGCAATGACGATGACCTGTGCTCCACCGTAGTGTTTGACATCAATAACCTCATTCCTGGGAAGAAGGAGACCAAGACCTTCATCTGTGAACCGGTAGGACATGTTCTAGCGCTAAGGAATATAACTAGAATATGTCAGTAATTAATCACATCGTGAGTCTCCTATGCCTCCTCTCTATTTCAGACCAAAGATGAATTGTGGGTTGAGTTTGAGTTGCTGGAGAGGTGAGTGTCAACTTTGACATCCATGCCATTGTGGGACCTCTATCAAAGCAAAAGATGGTGAAAAGTTTTGTTGTAACAACCTTTACAAAAAAGCACAAGTGAAATAGCTGTTTTCACAAGTTGAGCTTAAATTTCACCTATGGAATTGCAAGTTCACATGTGAAAAACAATCTCATTTACAGTTGCTTATGTGAAAAACTTTCAACTGTGATTGTTTCTCCAAATGTGATAGTAAAAATCAAATTTGCAGTTTCACATGTAAGAAAACAATTATTCATTTAGCAGACACTCTTATCCACAGCAATTAGGGCGAAGTGCCTTGCTGAAGAGCACATCAACAGATTTTTTCACTTAGTTGGCTCAGGGATTCGAACCAGCAACCTTTGGGATATTTGCCCAAAGCTCTTAACCTCTAGGTTTACCTGCCGCTCTTAACCGCAAGGCCAGTGGTGTGCCTCCAAACAATTCTAAAAGTATTTTCAGGTGTTCGACCCAGGGCTGTTGCAGTGACCGTCATGAAGGCAGTCAAATTACATGTGACCGTTTAGTCACTGTAATTAGGCTTCTCCAAGCTCTGATGCTACTGGTCATTAGTAGCCTACCAAACCTGATAACTGCCTGGTACTCAGCACTCTATTGTCCCTCTAAGCACTCTGACATCAATGCAAATGTAATCAAAAATCTAACCAAACGCTTCACGAGAGCCCATGAGCTCATGTTGCGCAACATTTCAATAGGCTTATGCAGTTGCGCGAGAAAACTGAGTGATGGCCTCTATTAAAAAGAGGAGGATCCCATCAGCTTTCTATAGGCTAGGCCTACTAAACTCAGCAAAAAAAAGAAACGTCTTCTGAATGTCAACCGCGTTTATTTTCAGCAAACTTAACATTTGTAAATATTTGTATGAACATAACAAGATAACAAGACTGAACAAGTTCCACAGACATGTGACTAACAGAAATTGAATAATGTGTCCCTGAACAAAGGGGGGGTCAAAAGTAACAGTCAGTATCTTGTGTGGCCACCGGCTGCATTAAGTACTGCAGTGCATCTCCTCCTCATGGACTGCACCAGATTTGCCAGTTCTTGCTGTGAGATGTTACCCCACTCTTCCACCAAGAAAGAGTATGCAAGTTCCTGGACATTTCTGGGGAGAATGGCCCTAGCCCTCAAACTCCGGTCCAACTCCGGGCTCTTCGCTGGCTATGGCAGAACACATTCCTGCCTTGCAGGAAATCACACACAGAATGAGCAGTATGGCTGGTGGCATTGTATGCTGGAGGATCATGTTAGGATGAGCCTGCAGGAAGGGTACCACATGAGGGAGGAGGATGTCTTCCCTGTAACGCACAGCATTGAGATTGCCTACAATGACAACAAGCTCAGTACGATGATGATGTGACACACCGCCCCAGACCATGACGTACCCTCCACCTCCAAATCGATCCAGCTCCAGAGTACAGGCCTCGGTTCATTCCTTCGACGATAAACGCGAATCCAACCATCACCCCTGGTGAGACAAAACAGCGGTTCGTCAGTGAAGAGCACTTTTTGACAGTCCTGTCTGGTCCAGTGACGGTGGGTTTGTGCCCATAGGCGACGTTGTTTCCCAGTGATGTCTGGTGAGGACCTGCCTTTCAACAGGCCGACAAGCCCTCAGTCCAGCCTCTCTCAGCGTATTGCGGACAGTCTGAGCACCGATGGAGGGATTGTGCGTTCCTGGTGTAACTCGGGAAGTTGTTGTTGCCATCCTGTACCTGTCCCACAGGTGTGATGTTCGGATGTACTTGATCCTGTGCAGATGTTGGTACACGTGGTCTGCCACTGCGAGG
Organism: Oncorhynchus keta; assembly: GCF_023373465.1. NCBI lineage: Eukaryota > Metazoa > Chordata > Actinopteri > Salmoniformes > Salmonidae > Oncorhynchus > Oncorhynchus keta. The sequence goes on from NC_068456.1 coordinate 12,587,368, forward strand.
AGGATCAGCTGTCCGTCCTGTCTCCCTGTAGTGCTGTTTTAGGCGTCTCACAGTACGGACATTGCAATTTATTGCCATGGCCACATCTGCAGTCCTCATGCTTCCTTGCAGCATTCCTAAGGCACGTTCACGCAGATGAGCAGGGACCCTGGGCATCTTTCTTTTGGTGTTTTTCAGAGTCAGTAGAAAGGCCTCTTTAGTGTCCTAAGTTTTCATAACTGTGACCTTAATTGCCTACCGTCTGTAACTGTTAGTGTCTTAACGACCGTTCCACAGGTGCATGTTCATTAATTGTTAATGGTTCATTGAAGAAGAAAGTGTTTGAACACTTTACTATGAAGATCTGTGAAGTTAGTTGGATTTTTACGAATGATCTTTGAAAGACAGGGTCCTGAAAAAGGGACGTTTCTTTTTTTGCTGAGTTTATATTTATTTCTAAACTTTCCTAATTTTAAGCACTTTGTTTATACTTACAACAGGAGTATAGCTGGCTGGCATGAAAATGAACCACGGGAACAGCGTCCTCCATTCGCTATTTAAGTGCATCGATTACATATATTTTTTCCTGCTGCCCCTGTTTCGATACAGGTGCATGATAATGGTCCATTCTAAATAAATAAAAATTCACACATATATTATTTAGTATATGTAAAAACAAGATTAAATCAAGAATAGTCTGATGGGGTGACAATATTAGCCTATCACTTGTGAATTATATAGTATCACTTGTGAATGATGCCTAGAATAAGAAACAATGCCTTTTTCTGCGTCTTTTTCTAATCATAGTCGCACACCTCATGTAGCCTAGCCCACAGGCCTATATGTTTTGATAAGGTTTGTATCACAACTAAAGTGGCCAAATAAATTAAGCACATTAATCTGCTTTACAAGGGGTTTAGAGCCTAACTGGCTTACATAAACAGCGCCTGAGTTTCAAGTTTGGGGAAAATCATTTCCACCATAAAATGCGCCTTTATAATTAAAGCATTACATACATAATTGCATTTATGGTCACTTTCGATAATCGTGTTTTCTGCTAATGGAACATTCGGCTGATAGCCTACTACCATGTGCTCATTCCTATGCTTATAATGTGAAGAAATATCCAAATAGTTTCTCAACATTTTAAGCTAAAAGTTCTGATCTGCTGCGTCAGTCACATCGCGTTAAAAAGATGTTTTGATGCTAGTGGTTATATTAATTTGGGATTTATCGCATCCCACAACTGTCCCAGACTATGTTTGGAATATTTACATTTACATTTACATTTACATTTAAGTCATTTAGCAGACGCTCTTATCCAGAGCGACTTACAAATTGGTGCATTCACCTTATGACATCCAGTGGAACAGCCACTTTACAATAGTGCATCTAAATCTTTTAAGGGGGTGAGAAGGATTACTTTATCCTATCCTAGGTATTCCTTAAAGAGGTGGGGTTTCAGGTGTCTCCGGAAGGTGGTGATTGACTCCGCTGTCCTGGCGTCGTGAGGGAGTTTGTTCCACCATTGGGGGCCAGAGCAGCGAACAGTTTTGACTGGGCTGAGCGGGAACTGTACTTCCTCAGTGGTAGGGAGGCGAGCAGGCCAGAGGTGGATGAACGCAGTGCCCTTGTTTGGGTGTAGGGCCTGATCAGAGCCTGGAGGTACTGAGGTGCCGTTCCCCTCACAGCTCCGTAGGCAAGCACCATGGTCTTGTAGCGGATGCGAGCTTCAACTGGAAGCCAGTGGAGAGAGCGGAGGAGCGGGGTGACGTGAGAGAACTTGGGAAGGTTGAACACCAGACGGGCTGCGGCCGAAGCTTCTCAGAAGCTATCAGAAGCTTCTCATGCCATGACATAATTTTCAGGAATTTTCCAAGCTGTTTAAAGGCACAGTCAACATAGTGTATGTTAACTTCTGACCTACTGGAACACTGGAATTGTGATACAGTGAATTGTAAGTGAAATAATCTGTCTGTCAACAATTGTTGGAAAATGTACTTGTGTCATGCACAATGTAGATGTCCTATCCGATTTGCTAAAACTATAGTTTGTTAACAAGACATTTGTGCAGTGGTTGAAAAACACGTTTTAATGACTCCAACCTTAGTGTATGTAAACTTCCGACATCAACTGTATATTCAGCTGTGGCGCAATTTTTCCTTGAGCGGATAGTCGTGGGGTCGGAACATAGTTAAAAACTGAATAATTTCAAACTTTAATTACATTGGGATACAAACAAACATGCCTCTCTATTACTTGGGAACAGATTTCATAAAATAAAATCACGCAATTTAATTTCCGGGTGATTTTGCACTCTTTTATATCCGACAACAAAATGAATACAAAACAAATAAAATCCCCCGTGTGCCGAATTTGGACAGCGGGCTGCTTATTGGGGAACTCTGTTGTCACGCCCTGACCTGAGAGAGCCTTTTTGATGTCTCTATTTTGGTTTGGTCAGGGTGTGATTTGGGTGGGCATTCTATGTTCTGTTTTCTATGTTTTTTTGTATTTTTTGGATTTGGCCGGGTATGGTTCTCAATCAGGGACAGCAGTCTATCGTTGTCTCTGATTGGGAATCATACTTGGGCAGCCTTTTTTCCCTGTTGTGATTGTGGGAAGTTGACTTTGTTAGTGGCACTATAGCTCGCTTAAGCTTCACGGTCGTGTAGTATTGTTTATTGTTTTTGTTGGCAACATCAGAAAAAAAGTAATGTACGCTCACCACGCTGAGCTTTGGTCCATTTCTTCTGACGGTCGTGACACCTGTAGTCTATGGATTTGAGAGTGGTTGCAATTCTTCAGCCCCATCCCTCAGCTTTTTACCGAAACTGGAGGGGAGAACACTTTGTTAATGTTTCAATTAAGGATTGCTGCTTTAAACACCTTTTTTGTAAGGGAACTACTTCAATGACTGAAAAAAGTTTGTTTCTTGTGTTCCCTGTTTGCAGTAAAGAGCCTGCTGGCGAGTATCTCTCTAATGGTGTACTCGTGGTAAGGGCATTCATTTGGTTTGCTGATCATTCTAAGGCAAAGTCAACATCACAAGGATGGTCAGAGATGGATAATGATGAGGTCAATAATGACAGGACATAGCAATGTACTATAAGAACCAACAAATTATTCACACCCCTTTTTCCACATTTTGTTGTGTTACAGCCTGAATTTTAAAATGGATTAAATTGAGGTTTTGTGCCACTGATCTACACACCATACCCCACAATGCCCCACAATTTTGACAAATTAATAAAAAATGAAAAGCTGAATTGTTTTGAGTCAATAAGTATTCAACCCTTTTGTTATGAAAAAACCTAAATAAGTTCATGAGTAAAAATGTAACTTAGCTTAACAAGTCACATAATAAGTTGCATGGACTCACTCTATGTGCAATAAAGGTGGTTAACATGGTTATTGAATGATTTCCCCATCTCTATACCCCACACATGCAACTATCTTTAAGGTCCTTCAGTCAAGTAGTGAATTTCAAGCGCAGATTCAACCACAAAGTCCAGGGAGGTTTTCTAATGCGTCGCATAGAAGGTAATCTATTTATAGATGGGTAAAACATTTGAAAAAGCAGACAATATATAAGAGTTTGAGCATGGTGAAGTTATTATTATGCTTTGGATGGTGTATCAACACACCCAGTCACTACAAATGTACAGGCGTCCTTCCTAACTCAGTTGCCAGAGAGTAAGGAAACCGCTCAGGGATTTCATCATGAGGCCAATGGTGATTTTAAAACAGTTTATTGGCTGTGATGGGAGAAAATTGAGGATGAATCAACAACATTTTAGTTACTCCACAAAACGAACCTAAATGACAGAGTGAAAAGAATACAGTGTACATAATTAAACTATTCCTAAACCTACACCCTGTTTGCAATAATGCACTAAAGTGTGGCAAAACTTTTTGTCCTGAATACAAAGCATTATGTTTGGTCAAACACATCGAAACACATTCATATTTTCAAGCATGTTATGGATATACTTGTCATCAGCAAGGACTAGAGAGTTTTTTGGGGGCATGAAAAGAAACGGAATAGAGCTGACCACAGGGAAAATCCTAGAGGAAATCAAGTACAGTCTGCTTTCCAACAGACACTGGGAGACAAATTCACATTTCAGCAGGACAAAAACTTTAAACTCAAGGCCAAATGTACAGTACACTGGAGTTGCTTGAATGTGGCCTAATTACAGTTTTGACTTAAATCGGCTTGAAAATCTATGGCAAGACTTGAAAATGGCTGTCTAGCAATAATCAATAACCAACTTGATAGAGCTGGAAGAGTTTAAAAAATAATAATAGGCAAATATTGTACAATCCAGGTGTGCAAAGCTCTTAGAGACTTACCCAGAAAGACTCAAAGCTGTAATCACTGCCAAAAGTGATTCTAACATGTATTGACTCAGGGACTTCAACACTTATTTAATCAAGATATATTAGTGTATTATTGTTTCATAAATCTTTAAAAACTAAATTTTTCTTCCACTTTGACATTACAGAGTATTTGGTGTAGATGGAAAAAAAAAAAAAAATACAATTAAATTCATTTGAATCCCAATTTGTAGCACAACAAATTGTACAATAAATTAAGGGGTGTGAATACCATCTGAAGGAACTGTATGTGTAATGTAATGCTGTACAAAGTTAAAGCAAATAATTCACACCCACGAACAGAAGGCAATTCTATATGCTGTTTATTGTAGTATACTTTGTCCTAGGCCTCCCCATTCTCTACTGTGGATGTGAATGTAGAAAAGCTGATGACCACTGCCAGTGAGTATCATTCAAATTATTATCTACTGTATCAGGTCTGCTTATTTCTCCAAGTGCCTGTTGAACATTGTTTGGCCTTTACTTGACCCATAAAATGTTTGCAAAATTAAAGAAGAAAGTTCTATTAGTCTAAAGACTGCCCCTGCTGCAAAGTTGCTTGCAATGTATGTATTATCTATATTGTTATTGTTCTAGTGGAGGGGCCACTTATTCTCTAAATACCTCCCAATGTATGTATGCATTCTGTCTGTCTGTCTGTCTGTCTGTCTGTCTGTCTGTCTGTCTGTCTGTCTGTCTGTCTGTCTGTCTGTCTGTCTGTCTGTCTGTCTGTCTGCCTGTCTGTCTGTCTGTCTGTGTCTGTGTCTGTGTCTGTGTCTGTGTCTGTGTCTGTGTCTGTGTCTGTGTCTGTGTCTGTGTCTGTGTCTGTGTCTGTGCGTGCATAATCAGACCGGTCTACACAGGATATTCATAGATCACTGATCACTGAACTGAGATCATAGATCACTGAACTGAGCAACCACATCTATGTTGTTATTGTTCTAGTGGAGCAGAATGTGGTCCTGAAAATGAGTGGGGCCTTTCCAGAAGAGCATAAGATTCTTGCTCCTCAAAAAACATCCAACCTGACCAAAACTCTGCGCTACTACATCAACAGAGACCTGGAGACAGAGCTTTGCGTGAGGGTGCGGTTAACTGATCCTTTACTTGACCAATATCTTCCCTATCTTTATACAAGTTCCATATGATTCTTTAAAATTCCACAATCATATTTTTTGTATCCCCAGGATAAATTGGGTGAGGTAGAAGATCCAAATGTCACTGGCTTATCTACTGTTCCACTCCTGCAACTTCCAGCCAGTAATGATTTAAAAGTATCTTTACCTGTGGGAGAGGTACAGTAGACCTAATTTAAGTCTTTGCACCCTTCTAGTGTATGTATAAAGTGCCAAGGAAAGCTTATTGATGAACAATGTTTATAAAGCCCATATGATTTACATGGACACAGGACATGGTGGATCTACATTTGAGAACAGAAGACTGGTAAAGTGCTTTCCTTTTTATGAAACAAAGCATCAGTATTTGAAGAGTTTCTTTCCAAAATGCTATATATCCATTTTCAGAAATATTAAAATAGCTTGTATTGTTTAAAGAAAATTTGAAAAAAATTGGTACATTTTTTCACGATCTAGTCATGTCATGGCATTGTTCAATGACAAGCATGTATTTGTTAAATATCTTTCACTTGACGGTTTCATTTCAGAGAGACAAATAAATCATGTTTTTTTGCCAAATGCTATATATCTGCCTTAGTTACAGAGAAATAAGTAGTACAGCTACGACCGGTTGTGATACAGCCCTGGATCGAACCAGGGTCTGTAGCAACGCCTCTAGCACTGCAATGCTGTGCCTTAGACCGCTGCGCCACTTGTGAGTATATATACACTGCTCAAAAAAATTAAGGGAACACTTAAACAACACAATGTAACTCCAAGTCAATCACACTTCTGTGAAATCAAACTGTCCACTTAGGAAGCAACACTGATTGACAATAAATGTCACATGCTGTTGTGCAAATGGAATAGACAACAGGTGGAAATTATAGGCAATTAGCAAGACACCCCCAATAAAGGAGTGGTTCTGCAGGTGGTGACCACAGACCACTTCTCAGTTCCTATGCTTCCTGGCTGATGTTTTGGTCACTTTTGAATGCTGGCGGTGCTTTCACTCTAGTGGTAGCACGAGACGGAGTCTACAACCCACACAAGTGGCTCAGGTAGTGCAGCTCATCCAGGATGGCACATCAATACGAGCTGTGGCAAGAAGGTTTGCTGTGTCTGTCAGCGTAGTGTCCAGAGCATGGAGGCGCTACCAGGAGACAGGCCAGTACATCAGGAGACGTGGAGGAGGCCGTAGGAAGGCTACAACCCAGCAGCAGGACCGCTACCTCCGCCTTTGTGCAAGGATGAGCAGGAGGAGCACTGCCAGAGCCCTGCAAAATGACCTCCAGCAGGCCACAAATGTGCATGTGTCTGCTCAAACGGTCAGAAACAGACTCCATGAGGGTGGTAATGAGGGCCCGACGTCCACAGGTGGGGGTTGTGCTCACAGCCCAACACCGTGCAGGACGTTTGGCATTTGCCAGAGAACACCAAGATTGGCAAATTCACCACTGGCACCCTGTGCTCTTCACAGATGAAAGCAGGTTCACACTGATCACATGTGACACAGTCTGGAGACGCCGTGGAGAACGTTCTGCTGCCTGCAACATCCTCCAGCATGACCGGTTTGGCGGTGTGTCAGTCATGGTGTGGGGTGGCATTTCTTTGGGGGGCCGCACAGCCCTCCATGTGCTCGCCAGAGGTAGCCTGACTGCCATTAGGTACCAAGATGAGATCCTCAGACCCCTTGTGAGACCATATGCTGGTGCGGTTGGCCCTGGGTTCCTCCTAATGCAAGACAATGCTAGACCTCATGTGGCTGGAGTGTGTCAGCAGTTCCTGCAAGAGGAAGGCATTGATGCTATGGACTGGCCCGTCCGTTCTCCAGACCTGAATCCAATTGAGCACATCTGGGACATCATGTCTCGCTCCATCCATTGCACCACAGACTGTCCAGGAGTTGGCGGATGCTTTAGTCCAGGTCTGGGAGGAGATCCCTCAGGAGACCATCTGCCACCTCATCAGGAGCATGCCCAGGCGTTGTAGGGAGGTCATACAGGCACGTGGAGGCCACACACACTACTGAGCCTCATTTTGACTTGTTTTAAGGACATTACATCAAAGTTGGATCAGCCTGTAGTGTGGTTTTCCACTGTAATTTTGAGTGTGACTCCAAATCCAGACCTCCATGGGTTGATAAATTTGATTTCCATTGATAATTTTTGTGTGATTTTGTTGTCAGCACATTCAACTATGTAAAGAAAAAAGTATTTAATAAGAATATTTCATTCATTCAGATCTAGGATGTGTTATTTTAGTGTTCCCTTTATTTTTTTGAGCAGTGTATATACAGTACCAGTCAAAAGTTTGGACACAGCTACTCATTCAAGGGTTTTTCTTTATTTTTTACTATTTTCTACATTGTAGAATAATAGTAAAGACATAACAACTCTGAAATAACACATCATGTAGTAACCAAAAAGGTGTTAAAAAAATCTAAATATATTTTATGTTTGAGAATCTTCAAAGAAGCCACCCTTTGCCTTGATGACAGCTTTGCACACTCTTGACATTCTGTCAACCAGCTTCATCAGGTAGTCACCTGGAATTTATTTCAATTAACAGGTGTGCCTTGTTAAAAGTACATTTATTTCCCTCTTAATGTGTTTGAGACAATCAGTTGTGTTGTGACAAGGTATGGCCGGTATACAGAAGTTAGCCCTAATTGGTAAAAGACCAAGTCCTTATTATGGCAAGAACAGCTCAAATAAGCAAAGATAAACGACAGTCCATCATTACTTTAAGACATTAAGGTCAATCAATCTGGAACATTTCAAGAACTTTGAACGTTTCTTCAAGTGCAAGTGCAATTGCAAAAACCATCAAGCGCAATGATGAAACTGGCTCTCGTGAGAACCAACCACAGGAAAGGAAGACCCAGAGTTACATCTGCTGCAGACAATTAGTTCCTTGGAGTTACCAGCCTCAGAAATTGCAGACCAAAAAAATGCTTCACAGAGTTCAAGTAACAGACATATCTCAACATCAACTGTTCAGAGGAGACTGCATGAATCAGGCCTTCATGGTCAAATTGCTGCAAAGAAACCACTACTAAATGACATAAATAAGAAGGAGAGACTTGCCTGGGCCACAAAACACGAGCAAAGGACTTAGACCGGTGGAAATCTGTCCTTTGGTCTGATGAGTCTAAATTTGAGATTTTTGGTTCTAACCGCTGTGTCATTGTGAGACACAGAGTCGGTGAACGGATGATCTCTGCATGTGTGGTTCCCACCGTAAAGCATGGAGGAGGAGTTGTGATGGTGTGGGGGTGCATTGCTGGTGACACTGTCAGTGATTTGTTTAGAATTCAAGGCACACGTAACCAGCATGGCTACCACAGCATTCTGCAGCGATATGCCATCCCATCTGGTTTGTGCTTAGTGGGACTATCATTTGTTTTTCAATAGGACAATGATCCAAAACACACCTCCAGACTGTGTAAAGGCTATTTGACCAAGAAGGAGAGTGATGGAGTGCATGCATCAGATGACCTGGCCTCCACAATCACCTCACCTCAACCCAATTGAGATGGTTTGGAATGAGTTGGACCACAGAGTGATGGAAAAGCAGCCAACAAGTGCTCAGCATATATGGGAACTCCTTCAAGACTGAAGGAAACAATTCCAAGTGAAGCTGGTTGAGAGAATGCCAAGAGTGTGCAAAGCTGTCATCAAGGCAGGTGGCTACTTTGAAGAATCTCAAATCTAAAATATATTTGGATTTGTTTAACACTTTTTTGGTTACTACATGACTCCATATGTGTTATTTCATATTTTTGATGTCTTCACTATTCTACAATATAGATAAAAGTAAAAATAAGAAAAAACCCTTGAATGAGTAGGTATGTCCAAACTTTTGACTGGTACTGTATATACATATTTATAATAATAATATAATACAGTAATATGAGACATGTATGTTAAACATTTACATTTGACATTTTAGTTATTTAGCAGATGTTCTTCTCCAGAGCGACATACATTGAGTGCATTGATCCTAATAAATATACAGGATGCAAACCTTCCATTCCAGCTAAACAATGGATAGCGTTTTGCAACAAAAAAAACTAAATTTTCATACACATCTAAAATCTATTCATAACAAATCTGAGAACAGTAATATTTTACACATGAAGGTATCCATAAGCAATCATTTCTGATGAAAAAACACAAAAAAATTGGTTGATATATAGATGGAAATAAACTCTTCATTTCATTCAGAAGTATGCAAACACGTGGCGTATTTAGTTGTTATTAATGTGTTAATGTGTGTGTGTGTGTGTGTGTGTGTGTGTGTGTGTGTGTGTGTTGTGTGTGTGTGTGTGTGTGTGTGCTTGCGTGCGTGGGTTCGTGCGTGGGTGGGTGGGTGTATTGTATGGCCTCTGTAAATCCACAGCTCAGACATTGAATTTGAGGTGCGTCTTGATTTTGACATCCCTCCGGAGGAAAAAGAATTCCTGAATAAGAGAAAGGTGCTAGTGGGTCAGGCCTTACAAAAGGAGTTGGGCCTCACCTCTCCCCCTGACCCTAAAAAGGTACATGGTGATGATTTTTATGCACTAATTTACACACCACACTAATTGCTGCTTATCAGCCATAATTTCAACACTAATGGAGACTGAATATTGATGCTGACCAAATTTGTTTTGCCTTTTTTCAGTCTCATTGTTGTGGGGAAATTGTTCATTTCTACTGTGATGTGCAGATGTCATCCACTGTCATTACGAAACAAGTCTCAACAGAATGTGTTAAAACAGATTGACTGACAGATGGAAGATCCAACCAGAGATGTTGTTTGTCTTTCTTCCCCCAGTTGCCTGTTGTAGCTGTGGTTGGCTCAGGGGGAGGGACCAGAGCAATGACCGGCCTGTATGGCAGTCTGAAGGGGCTGCAGAGACTGGGCCTACTGGACGCTGTGAGCTACATCACTGGTGTGTCAGGCTCCACATGGTGAGCATGGCATTTATCTCCATCGCAATTAAATCTGCAGTATACTATAAGCTGAATTAATTAATTAATTAATTAATGCATGATTGAATGAATGAATGAACGAACGAACAAACAAACAAAAATGAACAAATAACATTTGTCACTTTGAATTTCCTTATGAGCTCAGACAGTTTTGGCTCACAGGTATTTTTACCCTGTAATCTCTACTGTAACCTGTCTTCACTTACTTAAGTTTATACTACTGAGACTCCTACTTACAGTAAGTGACATAACACATTCCTGTTCAACAGGGCCTTAGCCACCCTGTATCAGGAAGCAGATTGGTCACAGCGTGATATGGATGAGTCCATCTCGGCTATGGAGGAGGAAATCACCAAGAGTATCCTCAGTGCCTTCACCACTGAGAAGCTGCTGTACTACAAACACCAGATGGCAGAGAAAGAGAAGGAGGGACATATGGTGTCACTCATAGACATGTGGGGTCTGGTCATTGAGCACTGCCTTCATGGGAAGGTACAGCAGCCTACTGTACACTCATACTTTACAATACACACTGTACTAATCACACTGCAATAGGAAGAAGTTCTGCAAAAATGGTTTTGTCTCCTTTAATTACATTGAAACTATGAGATGTTTTTACTACAGACACACTATAATGTCTTTCACACTGAGTTATGATACTTTACATAATGTGTTTTGTGAATTTGGTTACAGCAGCGTATTTGACAGATTGATTTCTCCCAATGATGTATATAAACCCTGGATTGCTGATGCTATTGGCCAGAGAGGCTTTGAAGCCATCAGTTGTCCATTTTGGTACTCCCCAGTAGGAGCAGTCCTCAATGGGAATGAGTATTTCAATTAAATGTTTCAAGGACAGAATTACATGTATTTAAGTATTTTTTGTTGTGGTGGGTACAGTAACATATAACATATACTTAAAGGATGTTTAGTATGTTTAGCTCACATAATATAATTTCAAAGTATGCATTAAGGTGTCTGTGAAATAATAATGTGGTAAAAACAAATGTAGACATTAATAAATGCATTATATAGCTTCCAAAACACTTTTTTACTACGGTGGGGGAGTACCAAGATGGAGGCACGGTGGTATCAACACAGCGCCCCCCTGTCCGTCATCTAGTGTATATATAAATCATTGGTGAGAACTCTAACAACCAAGAACCAACCTCTGTCTTCAGCCTATTCTGATTGCTTACCAGAGATGAATCTGGTTAAATGAGAATAATCAAATAACAGGATGATTGCTGGTAGACACGGAACACAATAAAATGACTATAGGATCGAGCAGATCCAGAAACATGTGTAAATCAATCCTGTCAAAACAAAGCATGACTGACAGGACTATTTGTTACACCTGCTAAAGAAATGAGCCACCAAATCAGAAAAAAACACAGGGGCAGAATTGGCTCTCCACTTAGATAGTAGATTGGATGAGATGTACCCGACCTAGTATTAAACTTTGTAACTGTGTGGCGATCTAGATAGTCTTAATTAATCAGCTCTCTATTTGAATGGAGCAGGGCTGCTTTCTCAGTCAAGTCTCTCACACTCCACACTGTGGGTCTGGGAGTGTTTATCACCAGGTCTCTCTGATGTCACAGCAAGCCTTGCTCTGTGCTCAGTCAGCCACTTCAGCCTGTCTGTCTGTCACTACCCATGGAATGTGGGGATTGTGGTGCTTTAACTCCCTGCTATCAACCAACCACCATCTAGGATACAAACAACCCTTTCAGAATAGAATAAAGGTGGCAAAATTGTAGACATTAATAAATGCATTTCTATAGCTTCCAAAATATGGTTTACAATGGTGGGAGAGTGCCAAGATGGAGGCACGGTGGCTTCAACACAGCGCCCCACATTAGTGTTGTACATACTGTGTAAATCATTGATTTCTCCTGTGGGGTTTGTAGAAGAAACCCAGTACCCTGTCTGACCAGCAGAAGGCAGTATCAGAGGGCCAGAACCCTTTACCCATCTGTACTGCTGTCAACCTGAAAGATGGAGGGAAAGGCATCACAACAGAGTTTGGTAAAGCTGTTCGAGCAACTTATGTTTGATATGTATTTGAATGAAACCCAAACAATGGTCCACATGTTGAAGCAAGGAATATTGTAACACCATTTTGATGGTGTTAACTTATGTTATTTACATATCCTTATGAATCCAGTTACACACTAAAACGTTTTTGTAGTGGGAGGCAAGACATAGATAAAATGCCTTACAACCGATTGAAAATAGCAGTTGCAGTATAAATGACCTATAAATGTAATAATAACAGAACAATTGGTTTCTCTTTCTATTCCTATCCTTTTAGAGTGGTGTGAGTTCACACCATATGAGGTGGGCTTCCCAAAGTATGGGGCCTATGTCCATGCGGAGGACTTTGGGAGTGAATTCTACCTTGGTCACCTGGTCAAGAAACATCCAGAGATATGTATCGCCTCTCTGCTTGGTGAGAGAACACTTACTTGTGTGTGTGTGCATGCGTTTCAGACAGACAGACGGACGGACGGACGGACGGACGGACGGACGGGCGGACGGACAGAGTTGAAGTCGGAAGTTTACATACACCTTAGCCAAATACATTTAAACTCAGTTATTCACAATTCCTGACATTTAATCCTAGTAAAAATTCCATGTCTTCGGTCAGTTAGGATCACAACTTTATTTTAAGAATGTGAAATAATAATAATAGTAGAGAGATTGATTTATTTCAGCTTTTATTTCTTTCATCACATTCCCAGTGGTTCAGAAGTTTACATACACTCAATTAGTATTTGGTAGCATTGCCTTTATATTGTTTAACTTGGGTCAAATGCTTTGGGTAGCCTTCCACAAGCTTCCCACAATAAGTTGGGTGAATTCTGGCCCATTCCTCCTGACAGAGCTGGTGTAACAGAGTCAGGTTTGTAGGCCTCCACACGTTTTTTCAGTTCTGCCCACACATTTTCTATAGGATTGAGGTCAGGGCTTTGTGATGGCCACTCCAATACCTTGACTTTGTTGTCCACAACTTTGGAAGTATGCTTGAGGCCATTGTCCATTTGGAAGACCCATTTGTGACCAAGCTTTTACTTCCTGACTGATGTCTTGAGATGTTGCTTCAATATATCCCAACCATTTTCCTGCCTCATGTTGCCATCTATTTTGTGAAGTGCACCAGTCCCTCCTGCAGCAAAGCACCGCCACAACATGATGCTGCCACCCCCGTGCTTCATGGTTGGGATGGAGTTCTTCGGCTTGCAAGCCTCCCCCTTTTTCCTCCGAACATAACGATGGTCATTATGGCCAAACAGTTCTATTTTTGTTTCATCATACCAAAGGACATTTCTCCAAAAAGTACAATCTTTGTCCCCGTGTGCAGTTGCAAACCAGAGTCTGGCTTTTTTCTGACGGTTTTGGAGCAGTGGCTTCTTCTTTGCTGAGAGGCCTTTCAGGTTATGTCAATATAGGACTCGTTTTACTGTGGATATAGATACTTTTTCCCCCAGCATCTTCACAAGGTCCTTTGCTGTTGTTTTGGGATTGATTTGCATTTTCGCATCAAAGTACGTTCCTCTCTAGGAGACAGAACGCATCTCCTTCCTGAGCGGTATGATGGCTGCGTGGTCCCATGGTGTTTATACTTGTGTACTATTGTTTGTACAGATGAACGTGGTACCTTCAGGCATTTGGAAATTGCTCACAAGGATGAACTAGACTTGTGGAGGTCTATAGTTTTTTTTCTGAGGTCTTGGCTGATTTCTTTTGATTTTCTAATGACATCAAGCAAAGAGTCACTGAGTTTGAAGGTAGGCCTTGAAATACATCCACAGGTACACCTCCAATTGACTCAAATAATGTCAATTAGCCTATCAGAAGCTTCTAAAGCCATGACATCATTTTCTAGAATTTTCCAAGCTGTTTAAAGGCAACTTAGTGTAAACGTCTAAACGTCTGACCCATTGGAATTGTGATTCAGTAATTTTTTTGTAAAATAATCTGTCTGGAAACAATTGTTGGAAAAATTACTTGTGTCATGCACAAAGTAGATGTCCTAACCGACTTGCCAAAACTATAGTTTGTTAACAAGAAATTTGTGGAGTGGTTGAAAAACGAGTTTTAATGACTCCAACCTAAGTGTATGTAAACTTCCGACTTCTACTGTATGTCACAATATACCTGCTACTAATGACCTATGGATTTCAACGTAAATGCAATACTTTCTACAGTGTGGGCACCTTTGCCTCTGTGTTGACAGGTCTTTGGAGCAGTGTCTTCTCTCTTAACCTGACCCAGCTTTGGGACTTTGCAACTGGAGGTCAGACTTCCTGGAGCACATGGCTGGGGGAAGAAATCAACAAAATAGGTCTCTAACATGTTTATTTGGTATTTTGTATTTATTAGGATCCCCATTAGCCGCTGCATAAGTATTAGCTACTCTTCTTGGGGTCCACATAACATAATACATAATACAGAACATTATTAGTCAAGGACTGAAATATGTCACAAATAGCCTACAGTACATACACACAATATTATGTATAATATATAGTACAGTGCAAATTGCTCTGTCTTTGTGCAGTGAGGTGTTCTTTTATCTGTTTTTGAAACTGATTTTATTACTAGCTTGAGTTACCTGGGAGTTCCATGTAATGGCTCTATTTCATACTGTGCGTTTCCCAGCCTCTGTTCGGGACCTGGGGACTATGAAGACTCTTCTGGTTGCATGTCTTGTGCTGTACCGATGAGAGTCCGAACTGTGTGCCCACTGCTTGAACAGACAGTCCGGTACCTTCAACACACCAATAGCTCAAAGGTCAATAGTGATGCGGTCAATTTGTCCTCAACTTTGAGCCAGGAGAGACTGACATGCCTGTTACTGACACTTTCCCTTCGTCTACATCTAAATGCGATACGTGCTGCTTTGTTCTGGACCAACTGCAACCTATGTCCTTCTTTGCCGCACATGACCACACAGCTGGGCAGTAGTCCAGGTGCGACACAACTAGGGCTTGAAGGACCTGTCTGGTCTACTGAGACGTCACGAAGGCAGAGCAACGCCCTATCAAGGACAGACCTCTTCCCAGTTTCGCAACCATTGAGTCTGTTTTGACCATGACAGCTTGCTATCTAGGGTTACACCAGGCAGTTTAGTTTCCTCAATTTGCTCAATAGCCACATTATTCAATAATTGATCTAAACGAGGTTTGAGCAAGTGATTTGTCCCAAAAATGATGCTTTTAGTTTTTGATATATTTAGCACCAGCCTATTGCTAGTCACCCATTCTAAAAGTGACTGGAGAGCTATGTTAAGTGTCTCGGTTATTTGTTTTACTGCTGCAGCTAACATACTGCTCTGCCAAACTCACAATAAACTCTGTGTGGCAATGTTTGAGTTGTTTGACACCACTCCGCTTCTTCCTCTAAAGAATTTGACAATGAACCAACCACCCTGGACACCTACCTCTTCAAGCCTATCACTAACACTACCTCAGCGCTGACCAGCTTCTTTACCAGCCGGCCAGTCATCACTCAGATCTACAACTTCATGCGTGGGTTCTTCCTGCACCGGAACTACAATGACAACAGCAACTTTACATCCTGGAAAGGTGCCACTCATGAACCACCCGAACTGTTGCTGTTAATCCAAATTCAACATGGATTTACTCAAACACTGTTATACAGTGTGTGTGTATGGCACCAGCAGTCTATTTATGCATTGTATTATTAATGCATGTCGATTCAGATTATGTTTGTGAAGTTTTTCTCCCAATCTTGCTGCAGATATGCATCCAGATGCCTTCCCCAACAGACTGACTCCAGCTGACCCCACACTCTACCTGGCGGACTCTGGGTTCTCCATCAACACAGGCTGTCCCCCTGTCTTGAGACCAGAGAGGGGTGTTGATATCATCATGTCCCTCAACTATTCGTGGTGTGAGGACCAATTCAAAGTAAATGGGTTGAGTTTATGAATAATACAAGAGTGAACTTAATTTGCTAGATCCATATTTCGTGAAAGTTTGCACACACACACTAGGCCAGAAGGTGCATATGACTTGTAACTGCCATACACAGTGTTTGAATTGTCTGACTGACATCTCTTTAATCGATCTACCAGGTCCTAAAGAGGACTGAGGTTTACTGCAAAGACCACAGCATCCCCTTCCCCCGCATTGACTTCAGCAGCCTGGAGGGACAGCCCCTGAAAGAGCTCTACGTCTTTGAGGATGAGCAAAACCCCAAGGCTCCCATAGTCCTTCACTTCCCTTTAGTCAACATCTCATTCAAAGAGTTCAAGGCCCCTGGTAAGCACTGTCAAGATTATCATAATTGTAAAAGAAGCAGAGGTAGTCAATGACCTACTGTAGCTAGCTAATGGCTCAACCTGTCAATATGCCATTCGCCCTGTGCCTGTCAATCAAATCAATATTCTGTCAATTTTCAATGTTGTGTGCTTTAGAGATCAGGGCCAAAAATCATTGGCATAAACCTTTGTATCGTTTTGTATTGTATTGGACTGGATTGTATTGCACTTTGTTGATATTGTTAGTTAAACTATAGTTTGATGTTTGTTCGTTTAATGTTTAAGGCTGACAGTATTGTTATGTTCTCATTCTGAAGGTGTGGCACGTAAGGGTGAGGAGGAGAGGAAGGCAGGGGATGTTGACATTAGCTCAAGCAGCTCCCCCTACCTCACTAAACATCTCACCTACACAGCAAAGGACTTCCGAGCACTGACAGACCTTACCTCATACAACATCCAGAACAACAAGGAGCAGATCCTCCAGGCTTTCGGGAAGGTCCTCGAAAGGAAGGTGCCTGTGGAAGAATCAGACCACCATGAGCAGCACTCATATCATTGACAGGGGCCCCTCCATGGAGGAAGAGAGAGAACACCATGCATACAGAGCATATTTAGAGGAGCAACTCTAACCACAATTTCTTGGTGGTGCGTCCTAAGCTGTGTTTCTAAAGGTTTAAAGGGGAGAATATGCATTTTGTTGTAACTTTGAGTTCTTGTTTCCGAGCTCGTGGGTTGTTTTTCTAGACGGTCTTTTTTTTACATTCTACCTTTTTGAACCTTACTGTGTGTTTCATATTATGAATTGTATCTTGTTGAGTTCATTTTAGCACAGAACTCCTGTGTGTTTATACACACATAGTATTTTTTCTCTTGGACGTTATTCTGGAGACACATGTAACCACGTTAAATCGTATTTCTTGATAGTAATTTACTCTGCTTTATTATGTACCATGTCTTCAATGTATACTGTTGTTTGAAAGTGAATTCATTCATGACTAATAAATCTATTAGTTGATTTGAGTTAATGCATTCCTCGTTTATAGAGTAACTCTTTGAATGGCTATTTTCATAAGTTAGTAATGGTTACTCTTAAATTGGCTAATTGCACACACAATAATGCTTCGAGATCCTCACAGAGTACACCTTCAAAACACTGTCAAATAAGTGTCACACCAAAGCATAACTCACAGGAAAAATAAATGTTTACAAAGTGGTTCTTTAACACAGGCGTCTTTCGAAATGATAGAAAGCTTGGCAACTGTCCCAGAGCAAATGAGACTTCTAAACATTATATGTTTGGTGGTAAAGACCGAGAGCAGGCTCATTGGAAATAACTTCACGATCCGAGCTCTGTCTTGAGACTCATAATATGGGAATTAGATTGTGTTAATGGCACTGGGTCCAGCATACAGCATTGTATCTAAAGGGTGGAATATAAATCGTACACAACTCATCATAATGCAACTATAGACTTGATGGAAAATGTATATTTTCAGCACTCCAGATTTTCAAATGCTTTTGCTATTGACCTAAAAATGCAATTCTCTGGTGATGTGAGAACACATGATGGCCTATGCTTGTGACATTGCTTATACTTCAGTCAATGTCCAGAGGATGGAAAAATAAATCACCTAAATAAACGGATTGAATTGAGATTCCCTCCGCAAGCCAATCAAACAAGTGAAATGTCAGCATAGAGACAAAGTGGAGTCGCAATTCAATGGCTCAGAAACGAGACAAATGTGGCAGGGTCTACAGACAATCACGGATGACAAAAGGAAAATCAGCCAAATCACGGACACCAACGTCTTGCTTCCATATTATTCTGATATTTCACATTCTTAAAATAAAGTGGTGATCCTAACTGACCTAAGACATGGAATTTTTACTAGGATTAAATGTCAGGAATTGTGAAAAACTGAGTTTAAATGTATTTGGCTAAGGTGTATGTAAACTTCCGACTTCAACTGTATGTATATACTGTATTTTATACCATCTATTGCATCTTGCCTATGCCACTCTGCCATTGCTCATCCATATATTATATATGTATAATCCATATACATATATCCATATCCATATATTAATATGTATATATTCTTATTCCCTTCCTTTACTTAGATTTGTGTGTATTATGCAGTTGTTGTGGAATTGTTAGATTACATGTTAGATATTGCTGCGCTGTAGGAACTAGAAGCACAAACATTTCGCTACACTCGCAATAACATCTACTAACCATGTGTATGTGACC
Organism: Oncorhynchus keta; assembly: GCF_023373465.1. Taxonomy (NCBI): domain Eukaryota; kingdom Metazoa; phylum Chordata; class Actinopteri; order Salmoniformes; family Salmonidae; genus Oncorhynchus; species Oncorhynchus keta. Next base: position 12,606,364 of record NC_068456.1, read on the forward strand.
AATACAATTTGATTTGATTTGATACAAATGTATACCTTATTTGATCAATTCGTGACACGTTCTACCCAAGCATGAGAACATTGGCAACGAACAAAGAGTTTAAAATACTGTGGCCCCACCAGGCTAGAAGCTGAGGCTATAGCAATCATCCAACATCAAGAAGCACGTCACCTAATTCAAACAACAGCTGACTTACTTCACTAATAAAAGGTTTGTCTGAGAGTATATGTCTGCTCCAGACATAAGAATGTGAGCAGCCCGAATGCCGCCTTACTTGGCCGTTAAGCCACCTATCAGAGTCTTGTGATTCTGAAACTCACTGATCTCTGTTTATACCAGCCTTAATTTCAGCTAAATATTTACAAAGCTAACATAGACCAGACATTAGCTGTTAACACAATAGGTTGTTTTATATGGTAGGAGCTCTTGTAGCTTTCTCCAGGTTTACTACTCACATACGGGGGATGTATTCGGACAGTATGTACAAAACATACAGTGCAAGGTTTACATTGAACAGTCGTTGATAATGGTTGAGGGACAAGCTATCGGTGTTGAGAGTATTCAAGCTATGGAATAATGCACACTATAATTAAGTAATTCATTGTTGAGTACAAATGAAACACTTTTATGGTGATTGGGATCAATTATCCACCAGACTGATCAATTGCGATTGTAGACGTAGTGTGACACAGCATGTCACAGACTACAGCAATGTCTGTGTATGATCCTATCAATTGATCATTATTCATTGGACCATTGTATGATTGATTGTATGATGCTCAAATGTGTGTGATGACCATACAGATAGTGCAGCAAGTTTCACAGTAAGACCACTCCTCATCTGAATTATTGTACAGTAGGCCTATATGTACGCCCACTGGAGGATGTTTTGCAGAAGTAGTGTCATGGGGTCTAAACTCTTAATGGTTTGGTATTCACCTGGAGAGTAGCCTATATAGTCAGGCTCAGAGAACTCACATGGTCAAATTTGTCCACTTACCTCTTAGGCCAGGTAAGGCTTCTTCTTAGGCCTAACAATTTTCTTACAATTGTCTGCTTTAACCTTTTACTGCAGTGGGCTAAATCAGGGCCACACAGAGTGTTTCTTGGTAGTCTTAAGCAAATCTACTTTGAAACAAGAGTATACACCTCATACACATGGTTATGGGCTTAAAAAAAAGTACCATGTCAGATTACATTTTTAGTTTGCATCCCAATATTACACAGTATATATATCACAGAAGACTGAAATACAGTATAACTAAACCATTATGGTATCGGCTTTTGTGTTACAATGTATTATTATTATGGGTCTCGTCCCTTTGTATTATTATTACGGGTCTCATCCCCTGTATTATTATTACGGGTCTCGTCCCTTTGTATTATTATTACGGGTCTCATCCCCTGTATTATTATTACGGGTCTCATCCCCTGTATTATTATTACGGGTCTCGTCCCTTTGTATTATTATTACGGGTCTCATCCCCTGTATTATTATTACGGGTCTCGTCCCCTGTATTGTTATTACGGGTCTCGTCCCGTGTATTTATTAGAGGTTTCCACCTCGCGCTTGGTTTGGGTTACAGCCCTGTGTTATATACAGTTGAAGTCGGACGTTTACATAGACCTTAGCCAAATACATTTAAACTCCGTTTTTTAAAATCCTAGTAAAAATTCCCTGTCTTAGATCAGCTAGGATCACCACTTTATTTGTAAGAATTATTTATTTCAGCTTGTATTTCTTTCATCACATTCCCAGTGGGTCAGAAGTTTACATACACTCAATTAGTATTTGGTAGCATTGCCTTTAAATTGTTTAACTTGGGTCAAACATTTTGGGTAGCCTTCCACAAGCTTCCCACAATAAGTTGGGTGAATTTTGGCCCATTCCTCCTGACAGAGCTGGAGTAACTGAGTCAGGTTCATAGGCCTCCTTGCTCGCACACGCCCTTTCAGTTCTGCCCAAAAATGTCCTATAGGATTGAGGTCAGGGCTTTGTGATGGCCACTCCAATAACTTTGTTGTCCTTAAGCCATTTTGCCACAACTTTGGAAGTATGCTTTGGGTCATTGTCCATTTGGAACACCCATTTGCGACCAAGCTTTAACTTCCTGACTGATGTCTTGAGATGTTGCTTCAATATATCCACATAATTTTCCTGCCTGATGATGCCATCTATCTTGTGAAGTGCACCAGTCCCTCCTGCAGCAAAGCACCACCACAACATGATAGTGCCACCCCCGTGCTTGGGATGGTGATCTTTGGCTTGCAAGCCTCCCCCTTTTCATCCGAACATAACAATGATCATTATGGCCATTATGTTCTATTTTTGTTTTATCAGACCAGAAGACATTTCTCTAAAAAGTACGATCTTTGACCCGATGTGCAGTTGCAAACCGTAGTCTTTTTATGGAGGTTTTGGAGCAGTGGCTTCTTCCTTGCTGAGTTGCCTTTCAGGTTATGTTGATATTGGACTCGTTTTACTGTGGATATAGATACTTTTGTACCTGTTTCTTCCAGCATCTTCACAAGGTCCTTTGCTCTTGTTCTGGGATTGATTTGCACTTTTCGCACCAAAGTACGTTCCTCTCTAGGAGACAGAACGCGTCTCCTTCCTGAGCGGTATGATGGCTGCGTGGTCCCATGGTGTTTATACTTGTGTACTATTGTTTGTACAGATGAACATGGTACCTTCAGGCATTTGGAAATTGTTCACAAGGATGAACTAAACTGGTGGAGGTCTACAGTTGTTTTTCTGAGGTCTTGGCTGATTTCTTTAGCTTTTTACCTTTATTTAACTAGGCAAGTCAGTTAAGAACAAATTGTTATTTTCAACGACGGCCGAGGCACAGTTAACTGCCTGTTCAGGGGCAGAACGATATATTTGTACCTTGTCCGCTCGGGGATTTGAACTTGCAACCTCAACCTAGTCCAACACTCTAACCGCTAGGCTACCCTGCCGCCCCTGTCAAGCAAAGAGGCACTGAGTTTGAAGGTAGGTCTTGAAATACATCCACAGGTACACCTCCAATTGACTCAAATGATGTCAATTAGCCTATCAGAAGCTTCTAAAGCCATGAAATCATTTTCTGGAATTTTCCAAGCTGTTTAAAGGCACAGTCAACTTAGTGTATGTAAACTTCCGACCGATGGGAATTTTGATTCAGTTAATTATAAGTAAAATAATTTGTCTGTAAACAATTGTTGGAAAAATTACTTGTGTCATGCACAAAGTAGATGGCCTAACCGACTTGCCAAAACTATAGTTTGTTAACAAGTCATTTGTGGAGTGGTTGAAAAACGAGTTTTAATGACTCCAACCTAAGTGTATGTAAACTTCCCACTTCTACTGTATATACGTGTTTGTTTTGGGCTTCGTCCCTGTCATGTTCATGACGTACTCTATTTTGGGTAGAGAAATAAAATCCCTCTATTTCGTATTCCTGCGTCTGTCTCCTACATTATACAACATGACATGAAGAATAAGAAAAAACTAGTCTGAGAATAAACCCTTTGTTGGCTCCTACCCGTACTCAATCCCTTATCCACGCATAGGGCAGCAACAAAGGCTCCTACCCATAGAAGGTTCTTCATTGCCTGTCTCACAAAATTGGACAAACTTCTGGTAGGTTCGTTTCGTTACTTGTGTTTCGGTGAACCCCGCTCACATGATGAAGCACCTTGCTTGAGACCTTACAGTCTCAAAAGACTTTGAAGTGACCGTCTGACATTGTGCACCTTTTAATGTGATTTGTTGGATTAAACAGGACAGGATTAATTGAAAGCTAAATACAAACATTTAGAGTATATTTCTTGCTTCGCAGAAGGCTCTTTGTTCAGATGTAGGATCTTAATTTGATCACTCTGTTGCAGAACATTTCTGCAATGCAGGAAATGTCAAACTTATAGTGTATCTGCGGTTTAAAAAGGCTTCTGAAGTTTGTAATTTCCACTTTTAAATGTTCCCTTACACAAAATGTATCAACCAGAGGAGGCTGGTGGGAGGAGCTATACGGGCTGATTGTAGTGGCTGGAATGGAATCAATGAAATGGAGTCAAACACATTGTTTCAATGTGTGTGATGTGCTTATACATTTCCACTGATTTACTCCCACCAGCCTCATCTGGTATCAACCCTACAAACATGTTCATGAATTATAATCCACATAATAATGAATTTTCCTGCTGTAGCAAACTGTTTCAAATTAAGATCCTACACCTAAACAGGTAATATCACAACTAAGTAAAGCAGTATGCCTATTTAGTCAATGTTTTAGGCAATGGTCATAATTCACCCAATGATTTCCATTGTGATTCACAGCAGCAGAAGTTTGTTGTAAAGTTTGTAGGATGTTTTTAATGCAGTTTTGTCGCTGTGCCTTGTAGGGAAATGCCTGTTTTACTGGCTGGAATGTGTCAAGCTCCAGTTGTTCTTCTGAAACAACAGCTGCATTCATATGGGGCTAGCTAAATATAGATGGCATCAACACCTGTCGCTCAATGCTCAAAAAGGCGAGGGGGCAAGATCAAATTGTGTTTACTGATTCAAATGGCAATTGCATTATCCAGTTAAGGAGGCTTTAATATGGAATTAAGTACAAAACGAATAAATGTCCTATTTTGTGGAGTTTCAAAATAGCCTACCTGAGAGATGAAGTCAATAGCACTTGTCTCCCGGGGGACTTCAATTTGGTGTTTGCTTAATGCGGGGGGATGGCGGACACATATCATTCTGCGCTTCTCGCCGTCGGACTGTCTTGACAGCCTTGCCATGGAGAGAGAATTTGGCATCACGTTCCAATAGCTCTTCAGAGACTGCAAGATGTCGTTGGCATTGGGTAAAACACGAAGTTCGATAGAGAATTCCAAAAAGTGTACTTCAAAGCTATGGAAGCTGTTTCCTCACGTTTTTCTCATACTTTCACTCGTCGGATATGCCGCCTTGGGAGCGGTGCTATTCTGGTGCATTGAGGGAGGGAGTGTGTACAAAACAGAAGGGGAATATCATGAGTTTTTGGGTAAATTGTTGCGCACAATTCAAAATTATCCAGGTAAGGTAAATTAATCAATCAAATGTATTTATAAAGCCCTTTTTACATCAGCCGATGTCACGAAGTGCTATACAGAAACTCAGCCTAAAAAGGCCAGAAAGCTAGATCGATGTTTATTATTATTATTATTGTTATAACATGTTATAATATAGGGCTACAGTCTTTATAGATGGGGTGAAAATGGGATTTTTACATTACACTTTTTTTATGTCTTGTAAAATGTGTTCAAAAATGTTTACGATTAACTTTCATTCAAATAACTGCCTTTTATTTACAGGTAATTTGTCCAGCAATTCTTCTCAAGAACAACATTTGGTGAAAGATCTAGAGAAAGAAATCAACGGGGGGTTCAAGTCCATATGGCTTCAACGTCCAGAGCGATGGACATTCTATCCATCCCTGTTCTTCTGTTGTACTGTATTCACAACTGTGGGTAAGTCATCTAAATTACCAACTTTTAAGTTAAGTTTCGTCTTAAAGTTAAAAGACATGCAAAACAAACACAAAATAGGCCTAATTAAGACAGCACATTAGGCCTACAGTATACTAAAATATAATTGTGCTGGTGTTGTAGACCATTTGCAAATGTTTTGGGCTCATTTGATTCTCTTTGTAAATGTATAGCCTCATTAGGACAATATAGATAGATACTCTCAATGGTCATGTCTGGTTATGGATTGTTATGCATGGTCACCACTGATATAGATTGCCTCTAAGCAACAATGGCTTTCCTGTCAAAATGAAGCCCACCTGAAATAAATATCCATGGATTTGGAACACCAGGCATGATGTATTATTAGTACAATGTCATTACTATGTTTGTTTTTTACAAATAGGACACTGTCTCTCTCATCTCTTTAGTCATTGAAATTTCCACCACATTAAATCATGTTGTTGGCCTCAGGCTTGATGAACTTTGGTCTTAGTGTGCTGTGTGCCATGCTCACTGAGTGAACTGATGTTATCAGGCTGTAAATGAGAGTTGATCCGCTCTCCATCAATCAGCAGTCAACCATGAAACAACGGGTTTGGCCAACAGGGATTGAAAATGTGATATTTTGTGGATTTGTCTATCTGTAATTGCTACCATAGCTGATTTGACTCCTACCATACCTCCCTGATAAATAGTTTGTCATTAAATGGAAATACTGTGGAATACACATTACACATTTGTGCATGTCACATCAGAGCATTTCATGGACAAAGTTATCAGTAGTATTAACAGATCGATGTGTAAACATTTTCCAAAAAATGTCTGGACTGTAGTACGAATTCATATCCATCTAACCCTTATCATTTGTCAAATGAATTGTTAAAACAATGGTTGACATTGACATACTTGTATCTAGTAGCACATGCAATGTCGATATACATAGAGTAGATTACCGCGTTCCCTAAATTAAACAAATTTGGTTCCTTGACCACCTCCCATACAATTATTTTCCAGAGGAAACCATTTTTTAAATGAGTTTAAAAAGACTGCATTAATGTCAAATAAATTAGCCTTTTAGGAACGAACTATAATGGCAGTATTCAAAACCAAATTAGTTAAATGGCAGAAGACTATGTTAGGGATGTTATTCTTACACGCTATAAAACTTACAGACATAAAAAACAGTTGGCTGTGCTCTGCATTCATTCTTGCAAGCACCTTGTGGTTCTCATCTGCTGCAAAGAATGGGGGGGGTTGCTATGTTCTGTGCGCTTTTCATGTGTCAGTCCCTGGTGCAGGTTCACGCTGGGCTCAGACCCTCTCTGATTGCGATGATCACCACCAGGGACAAAACCACTACTTTGATTGCACCTTAAGATGAAGATGTCATATAAATAATTGAAATCAGAGGCTGTGCCCATAAGATTAATACAGGAGTATTTGTGTCTTAAGATGTGCCTATATACATAATATGAACTGTCAATGATATATGTGGTCATTGACTATACAACTACTACCATCTTGAGGGAGTGTGAGGGCAATGTAATGTATGTCCAGTGGTTAAAGTAACAAGATAAGATACTGGTTAGCCTTCTCTTTCAGCGCTCCTTTAGTGAAGAACATAGATCATTGACCTGGCCTCACCCCCAGTCTCGACTTCACTCAACAGCCATTTCAAGCCACAGCTTCAGCATTAGTGCCTAGCCATGATTGCTAATGGACCATTCCCATCAACTGCATTTGCAGACAGTTTTTCACACATGCATATTTTGTAGTTCTTGTTCAGCATTGTTCTGAATCTCGAAACTTTTAGTGTATCAAATCAAAAATGTATTTGTCACATGCTTCGTAAACAACAGGTGTGGACTAACAGTGAAATGCTTACTTACGGGCCCTTCCCAACAATGCAGAGAGAAAGAAAATAGAGAAATAATGAAAAGTAAAACTGTAATAATAGAGAGAATTTTAACTCTGCAATAATACTATAGATACACAATGAACAATGATATCTTGGCTATATACATGGGTCGATGTGCAGGGGTACGAGGTAATTGAGGTACATGTAGATACAGGATGTGCATATAACAACCCCTCTTTTACGCTACTGCTACTCTCTGTTCATCATATATGCATAGTCACATTAACCATATCTACATGTACATACTATCTCAATCAGCCTGACTAACCGGTGTCTGTATGTAGCCTCACTACTTTTATAGCCTCGCTACTGTATATAGCCTGTCTTTATACTGTTGTTTTATTTTTTTACCTACCTATTGTTCACCTAATACCTTTTTTGCTCTATTGGTTAGAGCCTGTAAGTAAGCATTTCACTGTTGTATTCGGAGCACGAGACAAATCAACTTTGATTTGATTTTGATTTAACTAGGAATAAAGGGACAGATAATGAACAGTAACAGCAGCGTATGTGATGAGTCAAAAAGGTTCTATGCAGATAGTCTGGGTAGCTATTTATCAGTCTTATGGCTTGGGGGTAGAAGCTGTTCACGGTCCTGCTGGTTCCAGACTTCGTACATCAGTACCATTTGTCATGTGGTAGCAGAGAGAACAGTCTATAACTTGGGTAGCTGGAGTCTTTGACCATTTTTAGGGCCATCCTCTATTACAGTTGGCAAGCCATACACCATTCAATAGCATGATTTTCTAGTGAGCCATGATGTATTGAACCAAACATTTACCGATCATATATCGGAAAGTGAAAAGGGAGAGGTTGCTAGATTCCATTTGTTATTTTCTAATGTTGTGGGAGTACCTGCAGGGGAAGTTCACACATTTTTACATGTAGGCTTCTTTTCACTCTTTCTTTGATTGTAGTTGATCCCCCAAAACGTTTTTTTTTCATTACATATACAATTGTCATCACTTGCCATTGACTACAAGGCATTATGCAAATGTTGCTAAAACATGTTGGAAAACACTCAAACACTCCAAACCAAGTAATATTACATCAGAATCCCATTTTGAATGACAATCTCTGCACTCTATTCTTTTGTTAATGTTCCACTTTATGTTCATAAAATACATTAGGAAGTCTGTTAAGGTCTGATATATGATAGCTATCATGGTCCATTTATATTGGGGTTAATGGCTAATAGCTTGGTCGGCAAACAGGAAGGCCGCAAATTACTGAAGAAAGTCCCTCGAAGACCAAAATGCATTTCACATCACCAGAAGCAGATTAGAGGTCTCAAGACGGACTTCTTTCCACATTATTGATAATTATTGCTTTCTAGGTTCCAATCTCCAAGATCACCACAATATATCCTTATGTCACTACTAGAAAACCACAATGGATCTCATCTCAACTATTTTTCCTCTTTATCCCTCTTGGTCGTCAAATTGTAAATGATTGAGCTCGTATGACATATTGTTATTATACATTTGTTGTTAATGCTATGATTTGCGTCTATAGTCACTCTTATGAAGCTTCACTGTTCCATCATGAAACCATCATTACCAAGGAAACTCTCTCAATAGTCTTGGATATGTCGGCTTCTCTCTGACATTTCAAAAGTTTATGAACCGTCTATATCCGGATTGCATCCAGTTTATACCGAACAACATCACATGCTAGTACTCAAGTGTGCACAGGAAGCAGCGTGAGCAGCGACTGCATCATCACATAATCCAAAAATATAACGAGCGCGCTGAGAGTCGAGAAGCAAGTTCAGGGAGTGAGTGTTTTAATAAGTAAATGAAACAATAAACACGAAACACAAACAAGACACCAACATGAAAACAGAGTCAATAACACCGGAGGAAAGAACCTCGGGGAGTGACAGATATAGGGAAGATAATCAAGGAGGTGAAGGAGTCCAGGTGATTGTCAAGAGGCGCAGGTGCGCGAGACGATGGTGACAGGTGTGCGTGATAATCAGCAGCCTGATGACCTGATGCTCTAGGCTGGAGAGGGAGTATATGTGACAAAAAAACATGGCAGAAATTGGATGAATGTACAATTTGAATCTCTTCGGCTGTGAAAAAATGTATTGGCCTCAGCGACAATTATTAGAATAATTCAATTGATGTTTTGTGCACAAAGGTGATGACTAAAAGTGTCTTAATAGGAATTTTCTAATCTGACTTCTCTATGTAGCTGTGTATGAAAAATGTCTTTCTGGGCCAAGCATCAGTTAAGCTGCAGTACCGAAGCAAAACTATAGGAGCAGTCGAAGCTGTGCTTCTAGACCGGCACCCTGGTACCTTGGTTTAACTAGGGCAAAATGTCGCTACGGCACTGAGCAAATTTCAGGTCTGCTGAGCGCAAACTTGAACGTTCTGAAAATCATGTGCAACTTCCAGCGCTCGTTTATTGTGAACATTGAGGCTGTGCCACCATATACATATACTATTATTACAGTGTCTAGTTTGAGAAACAGACACCTCTCAAGTCCTCAACTGGCAGCTTCATTTAATTGTACCCGCAAAATACCAGTCTCAACGTCAACAGTGAAGAGGCGACTCTGGGATGCTAGCCTTCTAGGCAGAGTTGCAACGAAAAAGCCATCTCAGACTGACCAATAAAAATGCAATATTTAGATGGGCAAAAGAACACAGACACTGGACAGAGGAACTCTGCCTAGAAGGCCAGCATCCCGGAGTCGCCTCTTCACTGTTGACGTTGAGACTGGTGTTTTGCGGGTACTATTTAATGAAGCTGCCAGTTGAGGACTCTCAAACTAGACACTCTAATGTACTTGTCCTCTTGCTCAGTTGTGCACCGGGGCCTCCCACTCCTCTTTCTATTCTGTTTAGAGCCAGTTTGCGCTGTTCTGTGAAGGGAGTAGTACACAGCGTTGTACGAGATCTTCAGTTTCTTGGCAATTTCTCACATGGAATAGTCTTAATATCTCAGAACAAGAATAAACTGGCGAGTTTCAGAAGAACATTCTTTGTTTCTGGCCATTTTGAGCCTGTAACGAACCCACAAATCTGATGCTCCAGATACTCAACTTGTCTAAAGAAGGCCAGTTTGATTGCTTCTTTAATCAGCATGACAATTTTCAGCTGTGCTAACATAATTGCAAAAGGGTTTTCTAATGATCAATTAGCCTTTTAAAATGATAAACTTGTCTAGCTTACACATCGTGACATTGGAACACAGGAGTGATGGTTGCTGATAATGAGCCTCTGTACGCCTATGTAAATATTCCATTAAAAATCTACCGTTTCCAGCTACAATAGTCATTTACAACATTAACAATGTCTACACTGTATTCCTGATCAATTTGATGTTATTTTAATGGATAGAAAAAGTGCTTTCTTTTTCAAAAACAAGGAAATTTCTAAGTGAACCCAAACTTTTGAATAGTAGTGTATCCCTCCCTGTATGGTCAAAAGACTATACCGCTATACTATATATGGAAATAACTTGTTTTGATATAGACATTGGCATTGAGGGATTCCTCCATTTAAAAGTAGTCAACTGGGTGGGGATTCCTATGGGTTGGGAGTGATCAGCCAATGATCAGAGAGCATTGTCTATTTCAAATTGGGTTGCGTATAGTTCGTAAACCAAAAACTAAGGTAATATCTAGGAGCCAAGACTAAGATTTATACCAGGACATTGGTCCCAAGATTCAGACCCAGACCCAGTGAGTTGAGACCATGACAAGTTACTGTGCTCTGCTATACTGTATCCTACTGTACTGTTCTCTACTGTACTCTACTGCTCTGTGCAGTTTACTCTTCTTGCGTTTCTAACAATTGAAGAAAGGGCCCCTGAACTCTTGATCTAGTGGTCTTGGTCTGTAGAGTACAGTGCAGTAGGGTAGAGCACAGTACAGTCAAGAATAGTAGAGTAGGGTACAGTAGAGTAGGGTACAGTATAGTAGAGCACAGTACGGTAGAGTACAGTCGAGAATAGTAGAGTAGGGTACAGTAGAGTACAGTATAGCACAATATAGATGTCTGTTTTGGCCAAATAGATGTCAATGTTTGTCCACTACCCACATCGTGGTCCTCTGTAGTAGAGGTCTGCGGAGAACTGATTTTTTTAGTACCGTGCCCCACAGGTTTCTTTTGCCAACACTGACCTGCTCCTGCCAGATCTCATCCAGCTCCTGCCTGCAGTCCCACAATGTTAAAATTACACATCTTCAAAACCACCATCTTATGCATTATCATGTGCGATGAATGCATGATTTCATAAGACATTTTCTAGTTGGAATGAAGTAATGGTATTAAAACAAACTCCAGTGTAACCCATTTGAAGCAGCCCAGACAAAAGTCACTGCAGACAGAATATTTTAAAAAGAATGAATGAGTTCACCTCGTAAACTTTCCAATTCCAAACGCATCTCAACTCGAACTGTCAGTAAAAGAAAGCTAAGGCAACAAATAGGCTATTGATAGGCTGACTCGTGCCCAATCATAATATCCATTATTTCATTACCTTTAGAAAATTATTAGCAACATACTTTCCAGTGAGAACTGCAAACTGATTGCTTTTATAATTCCTTTTAGAATTTATCACAAGTGGCCAAATAAACACAATCATATCGGAGAATTGTTTTTGCCAACACTTTTTGAAGCAGACGTGCGAGCCGGTTGTGTAACGTGAGCCCCAGTTAGAGATGGGGAGAGGAGAGGGACACATGCAGCCAGAATGAAATCAAATCAATTGTTATTGGTCACATACACATGGTTAGCAGATTTGATTGCGAGTGTAGCGAAATGCTTATGCTTCTAGATTCGCCAGTGCAGCAATATCTAACAAGTAATATCTAACAATTCCACAACAAATACCAAATAGAATGATTCATGTGATGGATAAATGGTTTAATAACGATTCAACGTGCATTTAAAACAGCGATGCAACCATTATGAAATCATTTACGGGATAAAGTCTTGGAAGAGTATTGGCGGTTCCAAACTTCTTCCACTTAAGAATGATGGAGGCCACTATGTTCTTGGAGACCTTCAATGCTGCTGACATTTTTAGTACCCTTCCCCAGATCTGTGACTCGACACAATCCTGTCTCGGAGCTCTACGGACAGTTCCTTCGACCTCATGGTCTGGTTTTTGCTCTGACATGCACGGTCAAACTGTTGGACCTTATATAGACAGATGTGTGCCTTTCCAAATCATGTCCAATCAATTGAATTTACCACAGGTGGACTCCAATCAAGTTCTAAAAACATCTCAAGGATGATCAATGGAAACGGGATGCACCGAGCTCAATTTCGAGCCTCATTGCAAAGGGTCTGAATACTTATGTAAATAAGGTATTTCAGTTTTTTTGCAAACATTTCTAAAAACCTGTTTTTGCTTTGTCATTGTGGGGTATTGTGTGTAGATTGATGAGAGAAAAAATAATTATATCCATTTTAGAATCAGGCTGTAATGTAACAAAAAGTGAAGGGGTCTGAATAATTTCCGAATGCACTGTAGAATTAGAAATAATTATTATGGCTCTAAACTTCCTCCCCCCCTCCATCCTCACATACTTCGTGCCCCTTATAAAATAATGGGTGTATGATGCCCCTGAATGCCCTTAGAGAGAAGCATCAGAAAATCCAGTATTAGAAATGACCGACAGATGGCAGCAATAGATCTAAAACCATGTTTGACAAACTATATTCTTTCAATCTTCTGCACATATTTTTTTTGTGTGTTAGGAGCGGACATTTTTACAATATAATTTGAGGTTAGACACAAAATGATTGTTGTCGAGAAAGAGAATATTTGGATATGAGAGGGAAATAAGGAAGCTACCTACCTGTATGATCCCATACCCTGCTGCTCTTCTTGTCTCAGGTTATGGAGAGATCTATCCGGTGACCCTGCCTGGTAAGGTGGTCTGTATCCTGTATGCCATGGTGGGTATCCCCCTCATGCTCCTGGTCATCACAGATGTGGGAGACCTCCTGGCCATGCTCCTCTCCAGGGCCTACTGCCACCTGCACACTCTTTTCTGCAGGTTTCCCCAATACGGCCGCTGGTCCCCCTCCCATGACACAGAGAAGCCAGGGCACGGGGGCCAGGGGGGCCTCCAGGACGGGACCTATACCTTCAGCCACGAGGTGGTGGTCCGGGAGCCCATGGACATCCGACAGGTCCTCCACAGCCAGCAGTCTGTGAAGCGCAAGTCCATCCAGCTGCGAAACAACACAGAGATCTTCAATCGCATCATTGCCCGGGAGAACTTCAACAGGCAGGGCCCACTGATGCGGAGCCTTTCCTGCCCTGAGCTGGACCGCATGCCCCCCTTGCCCAAGGGCTTTGCCATCTGGGACTTCACAGGCATCGGGGACAATATGGACAAGCTGAACGTGCCGCTGCTCCTCATCCTAGTGGTGGTGTTTGCCTACATCCTGTTTGGAGGCCTCATCCTGCCCCTGTGGGAGACAGAGTTCCACACCTTTGACGCCTTCTACTTTTGCTTCATCACCCTCACCACCATCGGCTTTGGTGACATCGTGCCCAACCACCCCAAGTACTTCATGCTCACTTTTGTCTTCATCATCATGGGCATGGCCATCATGTCCATGGCCTTCAAGCTGGGCCAGTCACGCATCGTCAGCTGCTACCGCCAGTGCATGCGCTGCATCAGCGGGGGGATGGTAGAGAGGTTTGACGAGTTGGGGAGCGACTGAGAAAAAGGGTTTCGTCCTCCACCAGGCGGCTCAAGAGTTTTAGGGTTATGAGGCCCTGCCATTGTGGGTCCAAAAAGCACTAAGCACAAACTTCTGTACGGCTGACTTGGGAACAGTGTCTAGCTCAGTGGGGTGCAAAGCTAACCCTTGAGCTGACCCCTCATCATTAGCTTGAGCAAATGAAAATGTGCATGTGCCCAAAGCTTAAGCAAAATTATGTGACTTTATGTATGTGAGATTTATCTTACATGTCTGTTGCCCGAATATAGATATGCACTCTGTCTGGATATATTTATCCAACAAGTGACTTGTACTATCTATGGTATGTATACATGTTGTCTACAGTTCAACCTGTTGGTCCAATATTCTACCTTTGATTTAGGATGGGGACATCCCAATCTACTGTTGGTAGATATGACTGAAGCTGCAATGACTCTTGCATTGGTTAGAATTGTTTATGAGTCTTTGTTCAAGTTGTGAGAAGTGCACATTAAAACTTTCACCTGCATTTTTCAGTGCCTTCTCTATAGGGAATAATGTGGTAGCAGTTTATTTTTACAGTACTGTACCACTGTTATTTCTTTACCTTGTATTTATTATCAATGTATACTTTCTGGTGCTTACTTAAAATAATTCAACACAATTAGTAGCTATAGTACCTGGTACCAAATGGTTATTGTTGTGTATGTATCATGTATAAATACTAATGTATGTACGGTAAAATGAAGTACTACCAATAAGGTTTTTTCAAATTGCCTTCTGTGTTCATTGAGCTACGGTGTCTGTTATTAAGGTAGTCTTTGACTGTGTGCTTTTTATGTGCCAGCAGTATCTCCTAACATGCAAATATAGTAGTGTAATGGAGAAATATGAGAAATGCATGTTTGTTGTTAATCACCCTGCATGCATAAGCTTATGCTGTCTAGCAAACTGTATATCCTGCTTTCACGTCACCATTAAAACACGTTCAGGTCAATGTGTGGTGTCTAAATATTTTATGAAAGAAATGACACGAGACATCGTGAGACATTACTCACACAGTATATTCCAAAGAGCAAAATATGATATGCTTATATCCTTTTAGTATGGCAGCAAATTCTCAGAGCACAGAAAGAAAAAAGAAAGGTAGAGAGTGGTCTGAAAAAAGGCCCATAACTCAACCTGAGGAACAATGTTGTAAAGGGAGGTTTGTTGTCAATGGCCAATCACAAGAGACCACAACCAACATACCACTTCACATAAAACCCCAGTAGCAACAGCACAGGCCAACTACATCTCAGGAAAGCTGTATCATTACATGTTGAGGTAACCAATAGATAAAATAGTTGGATCTACTCCTACAGCAACAACATACTAATAAATCACAAAAAAAACAAAGGTACAAATTCACTTACAGTTGAGAAGAGGTGTTCTTGGTAAACTTGTGTTGGCTATGTAATCGAAGGGATGGGAGGCTATGGTTACTCAATGAGCTGGAGATCTCATAGGTCAGTCAAGGGGGTAAATAGGCTTCAATGATTGTAGGATTATGTAATTGAGTGGGTGAAACGTGATGGTCATTTAAAAAACATCTTTATAATACAAGTAATCTTGGACAACATCCTGACTTGGTGATCCTTTAGATGTGGATGAAACTGGTGGGAGTTTGAATATGTCAATAGGTGTAGATTTGCTTCAGTTTAACTGGATGAAAGTGGTGGATAAATCCAGGGCCTAAAAATGCAATGCAATTACACTTTCAGTCGCGTGAAGTCTAGACAGATTACAGCCGCATCTTTAAGTCTCCACAGAGGTGGAAATGCAAAAAGATAGGTTGTTCCCCGTTTATGCCAACACATAGGCCTGCTAGCGTTCGTTTTGCATTGTCTCATGAAGATGCAACAGACAGCATAAAACACAAGGTGGTGCCATTGCCACCCTTTACTGCAATGAAGTACTCAAAAGCATTCATAATGATGAGTCCTTTTCAAAATAGACAGAGTTTAATCATTGAGATGTGATTATGCACTGATCTTGCATACAAATATAGGAAGATGAGGGTCTCTGATAAACGCAGAGAGCGAACGCTCAGGAGGTCAAGTCACATGGTTGATAAAAACGTGTAAAAACGGGCTCTGACAGACTTTGTGAGGGTTTACGGTTGGCCTGACAGGTTTTGTGGCATCTATATAACATTGTAGAGATCCTGTCGCTGTATTGAAACATGTGAAGTTACAAGTGTTGTGTTCTTGCTCCAGCTTTTGGTTCGCAGCCCCATGCGAAATATATTTTAAACGTGTTCCACATTGCTCGCGTGCTAGCAAGCACACGCACACGCACACACACACACACCTATTGCACACATATAGGCTATTGCTTATGTATGATAATGAATTAACCGCATTTGACTTACATAGTCAACAAAATGCTAGATTGTCAGTATCATACTGTTTGTTACTCTGTTAAACTGTAGTTGGTTTCAAAATGATAATGATAACCCTGAGCAGTGTAAGTAACTAAAAACTTTAAGTAACATGCAATTTTGTTAATTTCATAGTATGCACATCATCAAAACCCCGACTACCACATTGTCTCACGATTTCGACTTTGTCTTCAATGTTATTTGCTTGTGCGTATCCCTCACTGTGATGCTGTATGTGAGGATGTTCATGATAAAGGTTGCATGACGTCAAGGAGCATTCAAGTAACTAAAACGCCCTGCATCTATCGTTCCTTTCGGATTTGCGGCCGCAAAGGGATTTTTGCTAATGTGCATCTAAGGTAAGATTTCAACCATTATGGCACTTTTAACACATTTCAGGTCACGATCTTTTGAAGCAGATGTCCCAATTTCTACTTTATTCCACTGGCACATAAGCAATGTATATTAGTTTCTGCCACTCTGTATAAGAGCATTTTACATTGCCTTGTGTGAAATCTATACAATTTATACAAAATTAACATTTATTTATTTGACATTTTAACGTGCGTAATTTGCAATTAGGCTTCTATACTATGGTAGCCTACATTTTTGGTTTCCAGACTGTCACTCTCTGGTTTCCATAACGTTTGTTCTTTTCAGACCGAATATTTTTTCACTTGCTCCTTTGTGGACTCTAAAAATGGGAAGATTAGACACACTGAGAGAATTTAATTTATTGTCATGGATGAGAGAGGAAAGACAATCGAGGAAGTTGATCCTGGTCATCGTTTTCATCGCCTTGCTGCTGGACAATATGCTTCTAACGGTGGTCGGTAGGTTCAACTTTGGATAAAGCATTTTCACACTGCTTACCTGTTGCGTCAACTGTTATTTCACCCGTTGAAGTTCGCATAAAAATGCATTTCTAAAACCAATTCGAGTCCGTTGCTAGCCTAAATAACCCATAAACAATTTGGACACATAACATATATTATTTTGAACTATGCAATGTTTTGTTATTTCCATTTTAAGAAGGTAGTATTCTCCTCTTTGTTTCGAGTAGTTAAAAAACATTTTTTGGGTGTGGAACAAAAGTTATTCATGTCAGCGTCCTGGCTATTGCTTTCCAATAAAAAAAAAAGAAATAAACTAGGCTAGTCTAAAGTCTATGATTTGCTCATAATTTAGCCTTGCCTGAAGCTTTGTAATAATATACGAAATTAGACACTAGCTACTTCAGTTCTTACCTGTGCATAGACCTGGTCATATCATTTAATGTAATTCAAATAAGATAGACATTGATTGGTTTGTCATCCGATATCCAATATTAGATATGACAATGAGTAAGAATGAATGCATCAAATATTTCATAAATCAAACAGATTCTGAATTAAAATGCTATTATACCCATAATAACATATTAGTAGGCGGCCAATGTGCAACATTGTTGTTCCTTAAACGTTTAATCTGTCCATTATGATTAGTCATGTTATCAGATTGCGTCAAATTGCTTACAACCTTAGGGAATTTTCAAACGCTGTAGCCTATAGTGTGAAGCTTCACAAGGAGATGAATTGTTCATAATTTAACATAATGTATATTGCCTTTCACGAAGCCAAGTACAGAGTAATTATTCAATCAAATCTGGTGGACCGGGATGGTGTACCCGCTACAGATATGTTTTTGGTTCCAATGTCCCTAGTTCACTTGATTTACCTGAAAGCATCAAAACTGCCATTGCTAATGAATCTCCCAGTCGTATCCGATAGATTATAGATGACAAATATGTGTGCGTAAATGCTGTTATTTCGCGCGAGATTACACCCTCAACGCTGGTCAGGTCTCCCGGACATGTCCATTGAGCATTGGATACAGGTGCGCATTGGAAGAATGTCAGAATATGGCTGTCAGAAATCACTCCAGAGTAGTTAGCTGTATATGCCTATATGTGATTGGAGGCAAATCTATATACAGCAAGGGCATAACTTTGTGTTGCATATTAGGTCAATGGGTTCCCGGTGGCAACACCCCTCAAGGTGGGTCTGGGGGAATGCCCCTCAAGATATAAAACATAGCTGTGAAAGGGTTGTTTCTCATCAATTTCTTAGGGAAAATACATCCAAAATGTCCTGATAATTTAGTCAATATACATCAATCAAACTGAAATACCAATATTACTTCTAACTGTGTTGTTACTCTTAACAGTTCAGAAAGTCACCACCACAACCCTTCTTTAACTACATTTAAATGTAAAAACCCATGAATCTATTTGTGTATCCTTCACCACGGTTGGCTAGTACATGGTCTTGAATAACTCATTTCCCATACTGCATTCACTTAAAACGAGTCGAGGCCATCTGAATACAGAAACGTCTCACTTGGTTACACTATTTTATTGCAATATTATTTCATACAATAATTCAGTGACAGTCAAAATATAACTCCTCAATAAGGAATAAAATGTTATAGCAATAGACTTCAAAATAAATGAATGAGTATGCCATCATGCTTAGAAAATAGACTTCAAAATATCCCAATCAGTATGGCCTCATGCTCAAGCAATAGGCTTCAAAAATACATAGCAACAACTCATTGTCATTCAGCATCACGTAAAAAACAAACACATTCAAAAACAGTCAATAACCGGTTGCAACCTTATACAAAGGTGGGCATATAGTGGTACAGAGAGGGGTCAGATCTTTAGTCTCAATTCACTTAAATGCACCAAATACCTTTTTATGCATGTCACTGCACGCAGATTGTTTTCCTATCTATGGTATCCAGCTTTTCCAGGTGGATATGACAGACATCAACATGGTTCAATCTGATGACCTGTTCGTCCTCTCCCTGCCTCAACATGGGCGGTGCTCTCTCTCCCCCTCTCTCTATACTACCTGTCTCTGACCCCTGCCATGACAACCAAATTAAATCAGAATGTGGGCAACAACATTTGTTATAGCACTTGGGCACCAGTCTATTAGGAATTGTACAGTGTAGTTAGCTAGCTAGCTAGCTGTCGCCAGTTATTCATTTACATAGTCTTTTGCACTCCCAAAAATAAACTAATGTACAGCACTTTTATCCTCTTTGGTTTTGGCACCTCCATTAAAGGCACTATCTACTTTTTCACAAAGGTGAACACTGACTTACTGAGTGCTGCTCATCGGAAACTGCAGTTGAAAAGATCCAGATACTGTGCTAGCTTTGGTGCTAGCGTAGCTAGCTAATTTAGCTTACGTTAGCCTAGCTACAATAGCCAACCTAACATTGCATGCATCCGTATAACTTGTATACAACTATTTTTACACACTATTATCTCATCACCATTAGTTTGCTAGTTACACAACAACATAGGGATACATCTATGAAATGTTCATGAAGTTTTACTAATTTTAAACTTTCGAAACATGTAAACAAAGAGAAAGAGAGAGAGCGGTTAGTGCAGGCTGCTGAATAGTTACTGCAGAGGGGCACTCTGGTGCAAAACCACATAAAGCCAGGTGCTTTAGATTGGGAGTTTTTTATCCAAACAATTAAACTGATCATGGTATATTATTGGGGGGGTCAAATTGTCCTGTTTCAAATATTGGGACGGTCATGCCCCACTAATAATCATATCGTTACAATATGATAAAAACATGATCATAACATAATAATTTGAAAGTAATAGGTTAAAACCATCTTCATGGGGCCAATTATTGTGTTATCTGCCATATTTATAGCTAAATTAGTCAAATCCAATCAGTCTATTCCTAACCTTTGAAACAAATGTAGTGTGTGTCCTAATGTCCCATCCGCTACACAAATCAAATAAATACGAAATCATTTCTAAATTATATTCCCGACAGACGGTGTTCAAATTGTGGGTGGGTCTATTGGAGAGAAGTTATATCAGAATGTAAATAGAACCTTCCCCCTCCACCTCATCTCTTTTTCTGATCCTTTCTTCTTGGTAGTCCCCATCATCCCTAGCTACCTATACACAATTGATGATGCAGCAGCCAACATGGCCAAGAATCACACTACGGCCTCCCCACACACCCCTTCTGGAACCTTCCAGACCATCGTGTCCCTCTATGACAACTCTGTCAGGGTAACCAGCGGGGACCCAATGGACTCCACACCCATACCCTTGGGTCAGACGCAGGGGGTCTCTTCTTCCACCTCGGCTCTCACACCCCACAACTCCACACAGCCCGACTGCCCCAAAGCAGACGACCAGCTGCTCAATGAGAATGTGAAAGTGGGACTACTCTTTGCCTCCAAGGCCACTGTACAGCTCATCACCAACCCCTTCATTGGGCCTCTCACCAACAGGTGGGTGAATGAAAGCTTTTAACCGTCACATTTCCCCATGTCCCCACTGGTGTGTTTTCTGTTACTCACTATTTTTCAAATTCAATAGTTTTATGCTTATTTCTAGATTATCTTAAATTGAATGCCAGCTGTGAACTGGTTTGCATGGCAACTAGCTTAGCTGTATAGTCATATAATTCAGGTTTCATAAGACATGTCTATTTATGTTTCTCTTGTTTATGAAGAGCGGCGGCAGGTAGCCTAGCAGTTCAGTGCATTGGGCCAGTAAGCGAATGTTGGTAGTTTGAATGCCCATGCTGACTAGGTGAAAAATCCGTCAGTGTGCCCTAGAGCAAGTCACTTAACCCTAATTACTCCTGTAAGTTGCTCTGGATAAGAGCGTCTGCTAAATGACAAAAATGTAAAAGTTTTAGCATTTAAAATTATTCACTGCTGGCACTCATTTATTTTTATTGAACCTTTATTTATTTAACTAGGCAAGTCAGTTAAGAACAAATTCTTATTTTACAATGACGGCTTAACCCTCGCCTAACCCGGACGACGCTGGGCCAATTGTACGCCACCCTACGGGACTCCCGATCACAGCCGGTTGTGATACAGCCCGGGATCAAACCAGGGTCTGTAGTGACACCTCTAGCACTGAGATGCAGTGCCTTAGATCGCTGCGCCACCCGGGAGTATAAAGTGGTTGTTTCATACAGTTATGACTTGATTTGACTAATAATTAAAACAAGTAGTTTTGAATTACACTAAAATGATATGACAGCAGGCAGGCAAGCTGGACCAGTGATTGTATCTTCCCAGTTCAGTGCATAGCCCCATGCAGTGTGGGTGCCTGCCAGGTCACAGTGGCTTCCTGCTAGCCCAGAGCTGAATGGTGACTAAGCTTATCCTGAGTTTGGGTACTCAGTCAAAGGTCATTATTTAATCATATTTATGTATTTATCTAAGTCAAATCACAGTATTCATGGAAAGAAAGATCAGTAACAGACTATTTTCAAGTGACAGGGAGGGAAATCAAAAACGAATAACATTTATATACATTATATTACATTATATTGCTATTTTGAGACCAATTGTTATGTAAATTAGATGTAATCCATCCTGCTCCCATATAGCTAAATTCCTGTTTTGTGATTTGTGTTGGATTTATGCTTCCCTGTAAGGATCTCTGCTTGTAAGGGCTTTACAAGCACTTGTAGTTATTGTTTTGAACTACTTACTGTGTTCTAAAATTGCTCAATATCGATTATAGTCTAGAACAAGTATTTTATAGACATACCTGTATGTCAGCACACATTCTGAAAGACCAAGGTGTCAGAGACATTACTGTGAGGTATTTTCTTATGGAATGCGCCCATGGGTAAAGTATGGAATCAGTCAAGATGTGAGCTCTAGCAGTGCTCTCTGCTCAGTATTGGCAAATGCATCAAGGCTAGTACTTACCGTCTCAACTGGGCACCACAATATGCTGTAATTGAAGCAAACAATAGAATCCTATTATTTCCCCTTAGTCACCTTCGGCTTGGATAAGGACAACACAAGGCAAGTCATGCATGTCAGTTACATGGAACAAGGCCTGCAGTACACACTCAAGTTGTATAACAACTGATGTGCAATTTATTGTGATACAACAGAGTTTTTCCTGCACAAAAATAATTACAAGGCATTGACACCACACAACAGTTGTGTAAACATTTCTGTGGAGACCAACTCTCAGTTGTGCATCACACAAATATCAGTTGTATCACAACCATTGTGGCAAACGCATTGTACATCAGTTGTACAACCTGACCTGAGTGTGTACAGGGCCAAAGATTATTTCTGCCCGACTGCTGCAACTAGACTGCCGAGTGTTAGATGAGCTGTAGTCATTGTTGTCTTGTTTTATATTGTATTGTATTACATAGAACGGTATTGAGAAGGGATGTCTCTATGTGCCTACAGAATAGGATACCAGATCCCCATGTTTGCCGGGTTCTGTATTATGTTCCTGTCAACCATCAGTAAGTATAACCCACATCCACACCTGTCACATCCACACCTGTTTTCAGATCTCACACAGTGTTTCAATGTTTTTTCATGATTGATGTTTTCTTTTGTCTGAATTTCTATTGTCGTCGTTGTTGTTAAGTGTTTGCCTTCTCATCGAGCTACACTCTGCTGTTTCTGGCCAGATCCATGCAGGGTGTGGGCTCCTCCTGCTCCTCTGTGGCTGGTAAGGTCCTTGGCTTTACCCCTGACATTTATGGACGCTTTCAGGATTACCTTTACTTTGAGACAGCTGCGCAAGAACATACAATTTCTCCAGAA